>NW_020799988.1:0-29435 GCF_003590095.1 Trichoplusia ni
GTAATCGGAAAATGCTAATCTTGACCTTTAGGCGTCCCAATGTTGAATCCAAAAGTTGGGATAAATTCTTTCGAAATAACGTTGTCGACTTAGAGTACGTTTAGGGTCCATTTAGACGTTACGAGGGATACCATGCAGGTTGCAATTTATTTATTTAATTACAACGGTGAAAAACCAATTACAGCAATTAAATGCAATGCAATAAATACATTCTGTAGCCGCGCAGCTCGGGTATATAATCGCCATCAACGTATGACAACTTGCACGATATTTCTGGCATCGTCTTAATAATTGCTCTTACAATAAACAATGGTATAGCCCACCCTGGTAGGCACATAAGTAAAAGCTACTGAATACTTTCCGTACAAAAATGAAGTAAGCATCTCAGCAGAGTCTCATACATAAAATGCAAAAGGCTTTAAAACAACTGTCCGCAAGAAATGAGGTCAACGTTATGTAACTCACTTCGTTTGATTCTGATTAGGATAGCGTCGGTCAATACGCTGCGTCCTAAATTCTTGATCACACATTATCGATGTGTAACTGGCCAAGGTATAATGAATTAGAAATTAAAATATAAGTATGTATACAATTTTAAGGTATGTGATATATAGAAACAAATGATTTCACACGCAAAACGTAAGCGGTGCGTATTTTCTAAATTCATATTAAGATAATCAACTAATTCGAAACGTTCATTTTATCATTGAAGTTTAGGGTTTTAGACTTTTTTATTTAATTTAGGTCGTTTCGATAGTCGAGTTAACAGGGCGTGGAGAGGGTGTTTCCACTTTGGATTTAAATAAATAAAATGTAAGTAGTATTGTTCCGAGATGTTTATTAGATGCCATTATTTTCTAAAAATTAGGTACATACAAATAAACCAACATGACATACCTAAAAATCATACAACATATCTGGAAAAACAATTTCCGTCGATGGTAAATTTTAAAAATTACAATAGTGTAGAAATATATCAATTACATTTTAAATTAAACATAATTAAAGACATAGTTTACATAAAATATTTACAATTAATACGATACAACAGTGTATAAGCTACAGGGAAAACATGAGGATATGTTAACAATGCTTGTCTTTTTAAGCTATAAATAAAATACCTAGAACACCATGAAATATTACATTTGATTTTTACTTACAGACTGCTCTACATATCAAATACTCAATATGAATTTTTTCCATCAAAATATACTCTTACTCAAAAATACAAGTTGGCTACTTCTTTCCATATTATGTTTGTTTTTAATAGATGATTTACGTATAGCTTTAAAATACAAACAAAAACCAGTATCAACCACAACAAACTTGAAATGTAAATTATAAAGCATTTAATACAAGTAAATAGCATCATCAAATATAGTATTTCATAGTGTAATCACGTTTCTATCTCTTAGTTTATACACATCTGTGGTTAATGATGGTCATTTTCCGAGTGCTTGCTGGACACACTGACTGTAGCATACTGCTGTTGTCGGTGGAGGATGCCCAGGCACTGGAGCAAGCACTGCATACTGGCTGCTGATGTTGCCTAGAAATAAGAATAAGTTCTCTTGCTTTTTAATCAAAATTAACATAAAATTAGTTAAAGATTAGACAGGGAAGACCTGTATTAATATAATAATAATAAGTATGTCTTGACTTACCTTCAAAAGCAATAAATCAGGGTCTGTATGAGGAAATGGTGAATCGGAAAATTCTATACACCTTGCTAGAGCTGCATCACTGAAAATAATACAATAATTATTATTTAAACATACATAAGAAAACACCAATAAACATATTCACATAAGATACTCCATGTTTTAAATATTAATTTGTTTGAATACATAAAATGTTAAAAATAAATACAAAACATGATGGGATAGAAATGATATTAATACCTTAGTTCTGTGGCCTGCAACTGTTGTCTTGCTGATGCCATGGCATCATGAACTGCTAGTTGTTCCCGAGGCTGCAGTGGTGGGTTAGCGCCCATGGCCTGTAAAATCCAAAGATGTTAATCAAACATGGGCAGCACACTAGAAGCTCAGAACTAAGTACTTCATATTTATTGTTAGGATGGCTAAAGAAAAATAAAAATAAAACATTGCCTTGGCTATTGACAGATAACTATTCTGGCTCACATTATCTATTTGTAGTCTTTCCACAGAAGCTGTCATGTTAGATTTAATTGCGATCACACAATCACCAATACATTAAAACTTGTTTCAATCGTAAATATAGTTAGAATTAAATTTTGCACAAAAGCTGCATACATACATGTAATAACAGGAATTTAAGCTTAACTAATTGACACTGAAATGTTGTAGTAAAAGTATTTGTCATGACCATTGTAATCATTTGATTATTTTCTCTATAGTCTAATAACCAGAGACAAATCACCAGTGAATGAGGTTTTATACCTTTGTGTGTATTTCAGCTATAGCCCTGAGGCCATTGACCCACTCTTGTCTTGCTCTTGCATCTGTAGCCCTTAGTTTGAGCATGTCTCCGGAAGCACAGTTGATTGTGAAGGTACGGGAGTCCTCATCACTAGGACATATCACTGCTGCTGCTAAGTGCGCCTGGAATATGTAGCACAAAAGGCGTGAAAATTTTGCAACTTTAGTAGACATGTTAACACTTATTGGCTGGTACTGAGACTTTAAATTATCATTGTTTATCACAAACGGGGAGCAAGAGAACAAGGGGCTTATTATATGTATCTTTAAAACATGTATAACATACAAACTCAATGGCTACAGGATACATATAACTTTAAATATTTGAAGTTGTCGTATTTAACATAAAATATCAAAAATATGCGTTACCTCTCCTCTGGCAGGTTGTCCCGGCTGGATAGTGTCTCCAGGCCCATCAAAAAGGTAATAAGATAAAACACCCGTTTCGGGATCGACCGCAAACCACCGCTGCTGCCAGCCTTTTACAACATTTGTGTATTTATATAGTTGCCCAGATAGTGGCCTGTGAGCGCCTAAGCCTGCCGTTTTAATCATTGTGTTTTTAATAGTCTAAATGTCGATGTAAACACTAAACACTAGAAAATATATGATTTAATATTTTCTTTTCAGAATTTTGACACTTAGCAAGTTACGTTATGTTTACATGTTAGTCATTTCTAATAATTTGTTCTAAATTAATATTTTTTCCTTAATTTAATTAAGATGATCGTTCTTCAACGCATGATTCGTTTTTATTTTAACAATATCAATAAAATATTTAATATTAATATTGTAAATATAAAGTATCGGAAATTATTGCTAACACTGTTAGCAGTGAACGTAACGAATAATCAGCTGTCGTACTGTCATTTCTAATGACAGATTTGAAACTTAGATAATTCCGTTTAGCGCTCTACGCAAAATACGCAATCATATCATTATGGTTCTTATGAATAAATCATTGCAAATTTTAACCGAAAAAAGATAACCAAATCTATTTCAATACTGTTATAATTCACTTAGGTACATATTATTAGTAAGATAAATGCTGAATAAAACGGTTCAAATCGACCACGAAATTTAATGTGGTGTTGTGGTCGTGAGCGCTGTCAAGTCAAACCGTATTGTTTATTGTGTTTATACATTCCCACGCATTGTTTTTGATAAGGGTATACAATTCTTGTATGATCCTATTCTGAGAAAATGGTGTTTAAATTAATAAGAATAGATGATCAGTGCAGCTCGTCTAAAATTCAACTGTCGACCGGTGTTCATGTCATTGGTAGAGGAAAGTTTTTGCACGTAAGTTATTTTCTTAATAACCAATTAGATAGGCAATTAAGTAAAAAGATTATTACCGCATCCAAATAAATAAAATACCGTTTTATCATGGCGCAAATTATTTATATTATCATTTTTTCCAATAGAACGATGATACTGACAAGAGGGTGTCTCGGAACCACGCTGAGTTAGAGGTGACTGATGATGCTGTGACACTGAAGGCGGTATGTCATTAAAAGAGCACATACACAGAAAAAATAATATGAGAACTTACTAAGAACACTTGTGAAATGAATTGAAATTAAAAATTATTTTAAGCCCCATTATCTCTAAATTATAACTAACTTTAAAAACATTTAAGTGCCATGCAGTACATAACATTATTTTGTTTTCTGAATTTGGCAGTTGATTTGAAAATAATTGTAATTATATACTTTATTTTAGCTTCATCAGAACCCTTGTTTCTTCATTAAAAAAGACACAGATAAAAAGGAATTGCTGCAGCAGGACTGCACGGTGTCTCTTTATCACGGAGACAGGTTTGGTCTCATACCAAACCACTTCTGGTATGAAGTTCTAAATTGTCCCAGTCAAGGTGGAGAAGAAACTCCTATAGTTGATGAAGTTACCAAAGAAGTTAGGATAAAGGAAGCAAGAGATGTTGGAGCATCGGAAACAGAGGAGAATAGTGCTGATACTAGGGACTCTGCTAAAGACAGTGAAGAAACAATCCAGTTTGAGAATAATGAGGAAGATGCAGATCAAAACTGCTCATGTTCACCATCAATAATGAGTGAGTAGTATACAACTCAACTGATTGCAGATCACATGTTTATTTACTGACTATAGCTCTATGAATAAAATGTACAATTCAACATAATATCTGTCATTAGGGCCTATGGCCCAACATCTAGATATTCTTTTGCATGTTTTCTATTTAGTTCCAGAATGTATTTAAAGTTTCAAAATATGATAACTTGTGAATGTCTTAAAAAAAAATTTAGTGAACACTACTAAAGTAAAATAATTATTTTTATTTGTGTTTTCAGACAATGACCAAGAACCTACAGAAGAGTATGAAGTGCCTTTGGATCCTGATGCTAAGACTCCTCTCAAGAGGAGTAACAGCTTCAGGGAAACTAGTCCAATTGATGTAAAGAAGGTTAAGACGGAACCTGACGATGGAGTGGATACAGGAGCCTCAGTGGCTGGACCTAGCAATGGACAGGTAACAGATTTGTTTTAAAATGCTCTCACAACTTGAGCTAGTCATGTGTTTTGTTTTATTTGTAAAGTCTTAATTCGATAATTCTGCATGTTCCAGGCTTCATCAGATTCAGACAGCAAAGACAAAGATGATGCGTCACCCGCGAAGCCTGATCGACCAGCGCGAGAGAGATGCTTGTATGGTGCTAACTGTTATAGGTAAGTTTGAGCCATTTAACTTGATACTATTTGCTTCCTAGAGATTTCGTTTATTTTATTCTTTTAAAGCAAAAGCAAAATGTTTTGGTTCTGTTTTTGATATTATTTCGCACTTGATTCCGTTCAAGTTTCACTCTAAATGGTACTACCGAATTAAAGCGATTTGAAAACAAAGATCGACTGTTATCAGTGACTTAAGCTATATCCGGTTGAGTATGTCATCAACAAAATTAAACTTTATGGTTTATCGGTCTTTTTGGTTGAATATTTTTACTCCAGGTTTGCGGCTTGAAATCCTTTTTTTCAAGTGAGTTTTAATTAATGTTACTTTTTGTTTTTTTTTATATATTACCATTATCTACTTGCGTAAGTACATATTTAATATTAATGTTCTTAATATATTTTGTTAAATTATGTAATGTAGTTTTTTCTTTCAGTTCTGTTAAAATAACTCGACCAACACAAATACAATTAGAGAAGTTGGTAGATTTTTTGGAAAAAAACCCAGGGCTTGCGAGGGGAAATATGAGGAGTGTTCAAGCTCGCCGGCAGACCAAGATCAAGTGGGAGCAAGTCGCCATTTCCTTAAATGCTTTGGGTGGCGCAATAAAAGACGCTAGATCTTGGACTAAAGTAAGTCTGCGTTTATAAATATTTTGCAGAATACGGATATGAAAATGTATTAGAATAAAAATTTTATGTTTTATTTCAATTCGTCATAAATTATTTTCAGTTTTGGTGTGATAAAAAGTATGCATTAAAGAAAAGCGTTGCCCAAAGGAACGCTTCTGCGAACCGTCCTGGTGGTGGAGTGGACCTGTCGCCATTCTCAGAGCTAGATGAAAGACTGCTCACCCTAATCGGTGAGAACAGCTTTGCAGAAAGTGGCGACCAGGAATCAGGAATTCATCCGAATGTTACCATGGTAAATTTTGGTTAATAGTTACCTCA
The DNA here is from genome assembly GCF_003590095.1 of Trichoplusia ni. Taxonomy (NCBI): domain Eukaryota; kingdom Metazoa; phylum Arthropoda; class Insecta; order Lepidoptera; family Noctuidae; genus Trichoplusia; species Trichoplusia ni. The sequence continues at coordinate 6,120 of NW_020799988.1, forward strand.
TTATAATTTTATTATCTGTCTCTCTACTGATACATCTACCAAAACTGTTACATTTATGTTCAATAGGAATCTCGAGGGCCGAGTACATCCCAAAATCCTCTACCAAGCTACGACATACGAGCAGAACAGCCTATTGTAGATCGGTTGCCGAGCTTGACACCAGACTTGTCAGACACAGCTGCGTCAGCTTCCTCTCGTAAGTATTTACAAGTTATATCACATATGTATTCTTATAAACAATTAACATAGCGTTAATGGTGTAAATATATTTTTCAGCACGAAGACGCAGCCCAAAACTAAGGCTTCGTCAAGTGAGGCCGACAAATGCGCTGCGACAACTGCGGGCAGAGAGAGAAAGATTAATGAAAATGGAAGGGAAGAAGGTAGAGACTGAGCTGAAGAAGTCTGCCGGATTGGATAAGCTTGTTCAGTCCCTGGATAATTTGGCAAATGCTATAATGGTGTCTGGAGATAAGATCGCAGCGGCACTTCGCAGCAGGCCGTAACTCCAAGATTGCCCTATTTATATTTGACTGTTATATATTGCGATTACATATATTTATGTTAAAATAATAATTATATGATAGTATATATAAATAAATCTTAGAAAAATCTACAAATTCGTTTCTATTTTATTACATCCTTTATTGTTGTGTTCCGTTTGCAAAAGCGTATGACGAGTCCTTCTGATCGCGGGAGATGTTAGTTATGCTGCAAAGAAGTGGTTAGCTGCTGTTTTGTCAAATGTTATACAATTGATTGGATACTGGTATCTCGTAGTGTTCAACCAGCTTTTGTCAGTAAAGCGCAAGAAAATGGCATTACATTAGAAGCCTCTTAAATTATCAGCGGCTTAATAATATAATGCATTGATTACACTTACAATTTCCTTTTGAAGTATTTACCTAACTTATCTCAAAATAAGTTATCAGAATCTGTCGCGTAGTTTTAAAGATTTAAGAATACATAGGGGTTACTAAGGACAGACGGACAGCGGGAGTGAATTCGTTTTCTAATATTATTTAGTGTTAAGCAATCACATTTCTGGTGAGATTATCAGGAAAATAGTATAGAAAAGGTATTCCATATGTTCTCGCCACAATGAAAAAGCACTTTTTACGTCAACATGTCTAAATGCTAATGCGTTTAATGCTTTGCCCGTGAAAAGAAGAAACTACTTGCTTGTCATTTATTAATGTTATTCTGGTCATTCAAAATATTATGTAGAATGTCATACTGAATGCTTGAGCCGTTCCCTAGCAGGCAACCAGTTTAAGCTACGTTTGTTACGTGTTGGCAGACGCAACCCGCAGCACTTGTCGCAGTTCAGCCACCCGGCGGACGCGGACTGGGGCGCGGGCGCGCGCGGCGCGTGTCCGTACGGGCGCGCCTGCCGCCGCCGCGACCCGCGCCACTGGGACGCGCACACGCACCCGCCCGGCGCGCGCCCGCCCGCCCCACACGCCCCACACGCACAGGCGCGCAGACCAGGTATCATGCTAATAAAGCCCTAATATTGACCTCCTTTCAAATTATTACTGTCGCGTAATTTACCATTTCTTTAATTTATATGCAATGCAGTGAAATATGTAAGACGTAAGACTGCACGGATAGCCGAGTGGTTGGGGTTACCCACTAAGGCAAACCCACTGGGTACGACGGCGACGGTCCGACGCGGGTTCGATCACCACTTAGGACACGCGTTTGTTTGAGCTACGAATGCTTATCTTGAGTCTGGGTATCTTTGTGCATATGACTTGAATGTTTGTGGCAGCCCCGCGACACAAGGATTAAATACCTTAATGCGTGAGTTCAAAAAAAAAAGAAGAAAGAGGACGGCCATTTTCGTCATTAGTTTCTTAAAACATAAATTAGGTTTTTTTAGATAAATGAATAGTAGTTTACTTATGCATGTAATCGTCTTCAACAGGTATACAAATGGTTGAACGCCACGGCAACGTATTCTACATAAACGCACATTCCGTAAACTTTTACGACGACCATTTTCAAGTCGAAGACTCAGATGGTGACAGTGTCGATTACGATTATGAGTTTTAATGGATCAAGGAGTTACTTTTATAAATCATGATTACGAAAAAGATGTCGTTGTAAGTGTTTAGTTTTTAAAGTGACATTAATTTAATCAGGTCAAACACAAAAAAGGAAGCAAAAGAAAACGAGAGTGGTTTCGGATAATGAAGAAGAGAGCGATGAAGATTCTCCAGCTCGCGATCTGATTGTGACGGGGAAAAGGGTGCGAAAGACAATCCAAAGGCAAGATATGGGACTGTCAGAGTCTGAAGCTGAGGAGGATCCCTATGGTACTGATGAGTCGGATGAGTGGCAGCCACCCAGCGATCACACAGGAAGCCAAGATTTCTCGCAACCTTGATTAAAGTGGTCAATAAATGTTATTTTTGAATTCGCAGAGTATTAATTACCAATATTGCCCACACATCATCCAAACGGTATTAACCTTTTTTTTTGGTATATACTATGTACTATATACTATGTGATAATCAGAGAGAGGAAACATAAGAAATACTGTTTTAGAGACATATTTTTAATGATTATTACGCTTATCTTACTTTTTTAGGGCATGGCCCATCCAATAAGTTACAATTCCAGTAATATCCTTTATAATAATACATTAAGTTTTCTACTAATGCATGCTATTCTCTGAGATTTTTCTATGGGTTCGTAATAAAATGCAGAATAATACTTCACATTTAAAATGTTTAGAGAATAACACTACATTCTTAACATCTATCACATTTAGGTAAACAATGAGAGAAAGTCCACATTGCAATGTAGAGACACACTAGAGACTATTGTAAAAGTTCTTAACTTAGAACAATAGTAGTAGAATTGCAATGCAGGTCGAAAGTTAAAAGAGAAATGGGTGACAAAGAACTTTACATGTCAATCAGTCTTAAATGGCATCAATAGGCCTGATAATCTACATCTTCGTACTTTCTCGAACACCAACCTCTTTTCTTTCTTCAATTTCTTTGCCACCTAATGTAATATTAAGTAAACTTTGGCCGTTAATAGTATCCCTCGTCGTCGGACAGCCCGGTGGGCGCGTCGATGTCCGGCGCGGGCGGGTTGCCGGGGCCCAGCAGCGGCGCGGGGCCCGACCCGCGCACGCGCAGCGCGTACACCGCCATCTCCACTTTGTTCACGTTAGCGCGAGTTGTTGTTAACTTTCGGAGCAGGTGGCGGTTGTTTGTGATACCTATGGGAAATTGGATGGTGTTATAATGCTGTTTTTGTCAAAATTAATGCTAAAAACACCCACAAGGAAATAAAAAATTAAAGTAGTTCTGTATGTATTACAGGTACTTAAGTATATTTTTCAAGGTTATAATTTTGCTCTATGCTCTGCTCTTTGGGCATGTGGATAAACATTGAAAAACTGATTAGTCACATGCATGAGTACAGGCAGAGCATCCTGATGGATGTCTCCCAACCCCATCAAGGCTTCAAGGGCAAGTACTCAAAATTTGGCATAGACCGAAATGTCCAGAACCCTCAGGGTTCCAACGCTATGGTAAAATTGTATTAAATATTTTTGTGAGCTCAATATTACCTAAATATCCAGTATACAAGTCCCTCACAAGCTGGCAGGCCTGGATACAGTCCTCGCTCTCACCAGTGGACACACTGTTGATGGCCTTCCTCATCAGCTCTCCAGTCAGATCAGCCAAACCCAGCATATAATCATTATCAGTTATTGTTGTAACCACTTTCCGTTGTTCATCATTCTCTGTGATCACAAACTCGAGTTCCTTCTGAACCTCTGGGAATGTGATGATCTGACCAGTAGCCATGATAGAGAACATGGTCCTAGCTTCAACAAATTCTTGGAAGCCATTAGTCACAGCCCGCAAGTGTAAGTAAGCGGGACTGAACTCAAGCTCTATGCCAATGCTTTTGATTGGTCCATTGATAAGCTTTTGAATCCGATCATTGGCATCTGCTAGGACTTTTGCATTTGATTCTTTACTGAAAATGTAGAAATATTATTAAGTAAATCCCAGAAAGTGTATTGAGATATTTCATATTTGACTGTGATTATAGAATACTCACGTCATAGCAGAATGAAGGACAAAAATGATCCGTTTGCTTTCAATGGTAATGTCTCTGGATAGTTTGACGAGCCTCTCATGTCTGTCTTGACGCGCAGTCAGCTTTAATGATATATCTTTGAAAATTGCCAGAACTGGACTGTCTTCTGGGAGAGCTAAGGCGTTTTCCCGCGCCACTGACGATAGACTCGGCGGATTTGGATTCGGCGCTCTACGGTTGCCGCGGTAATGTCTTCCTATAAGAACACCCTTATTAATTATTATGTATAAAAAACTTAAGATATCTCTAAATGGAAGATCTTTATGGTATTCTCTGACTGATTAGTGGGTAGAGGTGACCACAATTCGAACTTTTTGTAAAATTTGCAAGTATTATGTTTTACGAACCTGGGCCAGGCATATTGATAATGCAGCGAATGGAATGCTTTAAACTTTACAAAACACAGAGGGAGTTAACTATTTATTTAGTATTTTAATAAATGCGTTTCCTCGCTAATAATAATGGCAGTACGTTCAAGCCTCGTTGCAGTATTGATTTTTGTGAGTAAACTCTTTTTTATTTATTTGCTGTCATTTTGACACCCACTTGGCATGTGTTACCAGATTATAAAGCAGAGCTTACAGGTCAACAGAAAAGGTGGATTTCTTGCTTTTAATTTAATAATTTAGAGGTTTGTTTCGTGATCTATGCCTCATTATTTTTAATAAGCTAAAATATTGAATCGTTGGTTAATCGGATTCAAAAATAATAATTCAGATCTGTACTGCACTTATGAATCACTTGGTCGGTCACTGTACGACTTACCTACGTCAAAGTTTATTATTCATTCAATACAGTATCCTCAGTGAAACTCGACTCATCACTCAGTCGAGTTTTGATTTAAAACTAACAATAATTGAAGTAGTAAGTGGCTTTTGGATTGGGATAACTTTATGTTAAATAGTATAGGCATTTTGTGTCGGAAAGTTCGTAATAAATTGTGATTTCAGGTATTCGCGTCGACTGCCCAGAGTCCGCGAATTTCTGCTTATCAACCGATATCGTTGGGTGTGACTAGCTTCCCGTTTGCTGAGAAACTTAAGGTAAATATGTACTAAAATTACTTGATTTAGAAATTAATGACGCTATACGTTTAATAAATAAGATTATTCGTGTTTCAGGTTACTAAAAATGTCCCAAACTCTAACATTTGGAGATTCTTGTGCGCCGGTAACTTGCCATGCGTGGAATAAGGATAGAACCCGTAAGTTATTTCATTATACATTTGTGTAGTTAAATCACACGAAGCCGTAGCATGTTTTTTTAGCCATCCGTAACATAGAGATTGTGGGCAAATTTAAGGTGCCTAACAGCAAACCCTGGGTGGTCTAATAAAGGCAATCTGACTTACCAATATTTATTGTATTACAGAAATAGCATTTTCTCCTAACAACAATGAAGTTCACATCTATCAAAAAGAAGGTAATGATTGGAAGCAAACCAACAACCTAGTGGAACACGACCTGAAGGTGATGGGGTATTGACTGGGCTCCCAACACTAACCGCATTGTAACTTGTTCTGTTGACCGCAATGCTTACGTCTGGACTCAAGGAGATGATGGAAAATGACAACAACCTTGGTCCTCCTTCGTATCAACCGAGCTGCAACCTGTGTAAAATGGTCTCCAATGGAAACAAGTTTGCTGTAGGGTCTGGAGCTAGGTTAATCTCCATTTGTTACTTTGAGAAGGAGAACAACTGGTGGGTCTCCAAACACATCAAAAAGCCTATTCGTTCAACTGTGACAAGCATTGACTGGCATCCAAATAACATTCTCTTGGTTGCTGGCTCAGCAGACTTCAAAGTAAGGGTGTTCTCAGCTTACATTAAAGATATTGAAGACCAACCTGGACCAAATGTTTGGGGCACTAAGCTGCCTTTGGGCCAACTGTTGGCAGAGTTTCCCAACTCTCCTAATGGAGGTGGATGGGTACATAGCGTCTCTTTCTCAGCAGACGGGACTAAGTTTGCATGGGTGGGTCATGACAGCTCCATCAATGTAGCTGATGCTACTCAAGGCAAAGCTGTTATCAAAATGAAGACTGAATATCTGCCATTCTTGGGATGTAGCTGGGTGACCAACAACTCTCTTGTGGTGGCAGGACATAGCTGCATTCCTTTATTGTATTGCCATGAAGGTAACCAGATTAGTTTTGTAGCCAAACTGGATAATACTCAGAGGAAGGAGTCTGGTGGACTGTCTGCCATGAAGAAGTTCCAGTCTCTGGATCGCCAGGCGCGCATTGAAACTAATGATACTTTCCTTGATTCCATTCATCAGAATGCTATAACATCTATCCGCCTGTATGAAGGCACTAAAGCTAACACTCGTAAGTTCAGCACCACAGGTCTGGATGGACAACTGGTCATCTGGGATTTGGATTCTTTGGAAAGGTCTATTGAGGGACTGAAGATTGTTTAAATCAGATTTCATTTAAATTTATGATTTTTATTTTAAGGAATAATATAATAATCAGTTTGCGTGCGAGTTCTGAAGTCACTCCAATAAAAAAAGATAAACATGGAAAGCCGTGGAAAAGTAAAACTTCACAATCACAGTCTGATCAGTCTAGCTAGAAAAACATGAAGCAAATAGTAGCAGTGAGTGAATTCAGCTCCCCAGACAGTAAAAACTTTCAAATATACAGAATAAACTATAATAATTTATAGATACAACTTCTATGTTTTTTTATAATATACAATTTAAAAATTTAACTTGATAATCAAATCAATAATTTATAATATAAATTAGAAATAAGACTACTACACCCTATAAATATATGATAGATCACTGTTAATACTACTGAAGTACTGATTTCTGTCAATATTACATTAAATTTTAAGGAATCAACCGAAGTATTATTTTTAACATTAACATCAAAGTCATACTTTATCCTAGAGAACTATAAGGCCATATTGTTTGTAAGTATTGTGTTGTTATTGGGCGTTGCTGACGATGTTGAAGACGGGCCCGATGCGGATGAAGACGCGCCGCAGCACGGAGCGCAGCTCGGGCTTGAGGTCGAAGCACGTGATCTCACACAGCAGCGGGTAGTAACTCGACACGTGCGCCGCAAACTGAAACAGAGCGCCGTTGTACAATTGTATTTATACATAATATATGTTGTTTTCTTCTTCATAAGCACTTTTTATTTAGGATACAACAAATTTGGGGGTTTGATCCAATCAATATTCATCAGTCATTTTCTGAAATATTGATATGAGTATTGAATCTATTTTATTATTCGACGCATAATTTCGTGTTGCATCGTAACTCTAGAAAAGTTTAGGCGCCTTCATTTTGTGTTAAGAATACCCAAGATTCATATCTGGTCAGCTTATGGTATATAAGCCTCCATAATTTTATTTACACTGATTATGCGAATGTATAAACTTGTTTGTTTACCGATAACATAACTCTCCGCTAGTCTCATAAAGGAATAAAAGCGTGACGACAACGATACATTATGCTAAACAATAATATTACTTTCAATGATACCAGTTCGTGCGTACGGTACGTAGACTGATGAGTTTTCGCTATTTCATTATATTTTATTGATTTGCTAATGTGATCGCCCGACAACATGACATATTGTAGGCACTTGAGTCACTTAAATCGTCATGTAAGTAACAATCTGTATCATAAAAGATAGCATCTACAATGAAATGCCATTATATGGTTTGATAAAAACTACGAACGAAAGATTTATGATTCAACATTATTCAGGTCTTGTACTTACTCTTTCGTCGGGCATCTTAAGGATTCTTGTGAGGATCAGCAGCAGGATCGACGTCCACGCATCTCTGTGTGCTTCGCTCGTGACTCCGGCGAAGTATTCCAGCGCTTCACAGCAAATGCTAATGAGACTCTTCTGTACGGCTGGCCAGTGATCCCTCCGCGTTTCATCGCTGTACATCTTGAACAGTATCCGAAGCACACAGGCCAACGATTGAGTCTCTTGTTTCAACATATTGGGTTTCACTGAACCCTTGAAATTAGCTTTCCACAATACATTTCTCTGTGCATTGTTCGTATTAAATGTTTTAGCAAAGCGATGACTGCACATTAAGCATTCGACGAGTCGTAGCAGATGTGGAGAGCTCAGCAATCTATACATTCCTTGTTCTTCACGCTGACATTCCTGTTCTGTGCCCGGGGTGCCGCCGGTCAACTCTGCGGCGCCAAGGCTAAGGTCTCAGCGTCCTCCTTCCTAGACGTAGCTGGGTAGAAGACAATATTGTCAATAGTTTGGATAAGTTCCAACTGCACTACGCACTTGATCAGTAGACTATTGAACACCCGATTAGAAGATTTGATTTCGTCTCCACCCTGGGGTTTTTTCAGTATTCCATGTCTGACTTGGGGCGTTTCGTTTTCTTCGTTTTCGTCGGGCTTCCAAGTCAATAACGTGGTCGGTAGCGTGCTGTTAAATATATCCAACATAATCTGGCACGTCTTGCTCCACGTGTCTTCGTTGAACTTGGTTCCGTTCGATATGACTAGATTTTCCAAGCAGTTAGTGCCAGACCTGGCGAGCTGCTCGTTGTCTTGTTGTACGCACCAATGTAGTTGAGCGTACAGTTGCTCTAAGAGTAGGGATCCGAGAATGTCAAAGTACTGCGTGAAGACATCAACAATAGCGTACAACGCGTGATTGCATGTTGTAGTCATCCACTCGTTTTTCTCCAGCTGGTGTTCAGGTAACTTCATATTATCGAAGATCCTAAACAGTATATTAAACAGATCTCTCCACCAATGTGGACGGAATGATTCACCATGAGTTTTAATAATCTCGAACAGGACCGTAAGGCCTCTGGTACGTACGTCAAGCTTGCAGCGGCTGACGACACATGATAAGGAGAACAGCAAGGGGAACCATCCCTCAGCCAGACTCTGTCTACCTCGGGAGCGCCCGGCTCTCCTTCCAGACCGGCGTGTTCGGCGAACAGCTGCGGCGAGGCTCCGACTGCTGTCGCGCAAGACCTGACGAGCCTTATAGCTTCCATCGAAGTGTCGGGGAATTTAGCATTGCACGCGAATTCAGATAAACATTTAACTGCATCTTGGAAAGAGTCGATCATCGCGGGAAACTGTCTTTCATATAACTCATTAATAATCTTGCCTGTGGTTTGGAATGCTAAATCGACAATGGCTTCATCTTGATCACTTGCAGCCAAGTGGAATACAGAGAATATGTTTTTCCAACCAGACTTGATGTTTGGTGCTTGCGAGTTGACCATCTGTGCAATACACCGAACAACCATATCTCGGATTGTTGGAGAACTGTTCTTCTTCATAATATGTTCAAATGGTCTTAAGAAATCTTTCTGAAATTTGAAATTGGCGAACTCGCCCTTTTCAATAAACTTCATTGATAGTTGTCTTAAAGAATCAACAGCAAAGAATGCGATGTCTTCATTACTGCTGCATCCTACTTTGTTGAAGTGATCACCAAGTACTTGCCATATTCGAGACCACTGCAGCCTAATTCGACCCATATTGTAGTAAGATATTTCAACAATCTTCTGTAGTGAAAACATTCGAGGATTTGTGGGATGGCTTAATTCGTCTAAGGATACTTGACATAAAGCTTGACAAAGTCAACTATGGCGTCACCATCAAGTCTGGTGGATCCCGTAAATATTCTATCAACTGCGACTACGACACTCTGAGAGCTCGTTTCGCCAATATGTTCTTTGACACTAGGATCCAATGACATTAGGCTAAACTTAAGGGAATCGGGCTGAGGCTTAATTCCTGACCCCGATAAGAACTGCGGCCGTACTCCAGTTCCTATAAGTTGCGCTAATTCTAACTGAGAAATGCATTTAACGACATCCAACCAACTTGTTCCTAAGTAGTTTCCGTCCGTATGCGCGACCGTAATCAATGTCTTTATAGTGTCAATATTCTTTGCCTTCATTTCTGTGATAGGTGAATTAGCTGTAAGCAGAGTGAATCGTGCAAGAGCTTGTACATAGGCGTCTCTTTCGAGTGACATGTGGAAAATGCAGGCGATGCGAATAGCGCACCTAATACCGTCTAGGCAAAGTGAAGCGATTTCAGGATCGTCACAGTCCTGGAGTCCCACTGAGAAGGCTGCCAGGAAAGGAGTCCAAGCCATCTTGAACATTGGCCGCACGTGTTCTACGTGTTTAGCCGTTGTAAACGGAGTCTGAACGTGAGACACTGACTCCATCAAATTCTTAGCAGCAGTCGATATCAAATCCATTTCCATGTTCCAAATCAGTTTACGTTTCTTTTCATTAGCAATCATATGTTTGCCTGGCTTCGACGTGTTTTTCATTTTAATCTCGTGACCAGCTATTTCGTCGTAGATTTGTGATAAATATTCACGCGGAAGGTCATTATTATCGCTTATGCCACTGTTCAACTTAATGTATTGTTCTTTTGTCATCTTATTCTTTACTTGCGGAGAATGTAAATCTGTTGTGAGCATAATTATCGAAAATGCTAGTACGTAAACGGTATCTGCACTTGTAAAAAGTGTGTTTTTAGATTGCATTCACAGTATCGGGACGCAAATTTTTCCATTAACCTGTCGATCTTTGGGCTTCGCCAGGTAGCCTGAAACCCTCGAGGAAGTAACGTAACGCCGCCACTATGTCCATATTTGAAAAGTTCATTGAATCTACATAAGAATACATAACTTCCTTGGAATGGTCTTCATTTTCACCTAAATATTCACCGACGAATGTTTTATCCAGTCTTTCGTCTGTAAGTAACCATTCAGCGATTTCTTTGTCGATGTTCCCAGAAGGCCTTGTTCTTGTAAGAAGGAAACTCCACGTTTTGGTTTCCTGTTAAACAGATCTATGCCAGTTTCCCAAACTTCCTTTTGCTGTTTTAGTACTTCAAATTGTTCAGGTGAGTCTAATGTTTCTCTGTTACCAATATTGCTCGAACCTGTGGAAACTAAACTCAGACTTGATCCTCCATGAGATTTCATACTGTGATGGTCAGGATCCTCTTTCGCAGTTCGTTCTCCCAAAGTTGTTTGTAGATTAGGATTTATATAAAGTTCTTTGCTCCACTCTACCATACACTTTAATATGGAAACTAGACATTCAAGTCCGCGAATACGCATAGACTTCTCTTGGTTTGGTGTAGCACCCAATTCCAAAGCTTGTCTGCCCTGTGCAATCTTTGAAACATCATTAACTAATCGCTGGAACAGATTAGCTGCAGACAAATCACAGTCGTAGTTGACGTATATATCTACGACGCTTTGCGCATCGCCGCAGATTCTGGTCAAAGCTTGGATGACCATCCATTTATGCTCAAAAGATGAGCTTGATGTTTCTAGTATATTCATGAAGATTTCTTTGAAAAAGACCTCGATTTGTTTCTTAAGGTGCACTTTAAAGTTTTGTAGAAGAGCTAAGAAAATAGCTAAGGAGAGTTCGAATACTTCAGGTACGGAGCTTACGCCATTCTTCGAAAGCGCCACGCAAAGATACTGTTTAATAGCAGTGATAAACATCTCATTGTTTCTAAAAACAGGACCAGCGTTTTGCAAGATAGATAGCAGAAGATGCAGAGACAGAATTTTAGATCTTAACTCATGTGACTTGGGGTCTGGAGTACCTTCTGGTAGAGGTTTCATTGATAGCTTGCAGAGAGCTCTGAATACTAAGAAAGCGTCTTTCTGTAATACATGGGTGAATTTCGCAGTTACTGAATTGTCATTTTCTGATGCCACATCCACACTTTCCTGAGATGGTATTCTGGTCATCACTGCTTCAGTAGGTACTTGGCCATTACTCTCCTGTGACACACTTCCACTATCTTGAGAATCAGATGGAATTTCATTATTGTCAGGGCTGTTTTGAGCCTCCTCTTCGGATGTTTTTTTAGTTGCAATACTTATGGCATTATCAATAACTGAGTCAACTATTTGTTTAGCAATGATTTTGGCTTCTAAAACATCATCAACTTGATCAACAGGCGTTTGATCCGCGTCTTTCACTTCTTCAGACACGTTGTTAGGTGCCTCTTCCGACACCACATTACCATTAGGTACCTTATGTGGAACCTCTGGTACGTATTATTGCTGCCACTGGCCTCCGCTTCGATGGCCTGGTTTTCCATTTTCGTGAATATAACATTAAGCATTTGCGTCAAGGTTGCTCTCGCGGTTGTTTGATTGATAAGATTTTTGCTTGCAAGATAAATATTATAACATGTTCTGACAGCAAGGAGCACTGTGCCCTCGTGTACTTCGACATGTTGGCTTGTGATTACCGTAAGTAGTGCTTTAATTATTTGAAGTTGAACTCCTTCATCTGTTTGTGGTCCTGTGAAACAGCTGCATATAGTTTCAACTATGCGATCTATCAAGAGTTTTCTCGGTGTAGTCGAGTCGGGAATGTTTCCAGTAAGATGGCCATAAGCTATAAGTTTCTGGAGGCAGTCAAGAGCTGTCACCACTATCCTGGATGCTTTGCTCTGGCATGCCAATTCAAATGGTAGAAAGTATTTCTCAGCTGTAATGATGTTGGAGGCATCATTTTTGGGTAGAGGCAGTGTTCCAGATGTAGGAGATTCAGTTGACTCCGGCTGACCCCCATTTTTTAATTCTGTCTTAATTTCCTCTGTAAATAAACATTGAAAGATTTTATGAGTGGGATATTCAATGTAGAATTTGAAATGTACTTTGCTACTTTATTTCTTTACTAAATGATATATTTATATGCAGTGATCAAATGTGTTGGTATAGTATAAACAAATAAAGAAATACAATCAACCAATTTACTAGCTATAAATGGATGTAAACATGTTAACAATCTTTAATCAGTTTGACTTTCAAACAGTCCTCTCAAAATGGCCTATAGACATGGAAAAACCTGGGATGTGTTCTCATTGTAAGACACAAACAAGTAATAGGGAATAAGTATAATATAATTTAATGTGGAATATTTTTTGATTATATTATTTATTGATACATGTTAGTGTGCATCTAGGTACATAATTCTTGGCTTTCTTGGCTTTCAAGTGACTTGAAAAGCTTATACTGGACTCATATCAAATACTAATAATATATGTTTTCAATTATTGGAATAGGTATGCATTTAACTAATCAGTTAACCCTAGAAAGATAGTCTGCGTAAAATTGACGCATGCATTCTTGAAATATTGCTCTCTCTTTCTAAATAGCGCGAATCCGTCGCTGTGCGTTTAGGACATCTCAGTCGCCGCTTGGAGCTCCCGTGAGGCGTGCTTGTCAATGCGGTAAGTGTCACTGATTTTGAACTATAACGACCGCGTGAGTCAAAATGACGCATGATTATCTTTTACGTGACTTTTAAGATTTAACTCATACGATAATTATATTGTTATTTCATGTTCTACTTACGTGATAACTTATTATATATATATTTTCTTGTTATAGATATCGTGACTAATATATAATAAAATGGGTAGTTCTTTAGACGATGAGCATATCCTCTCTGCTCTTCTGCAAAGCGATGACGAGCTTGTTGGTGAGGATTCTGACAGTGAAATATCAGATCACGTAAGTGAAGATGACGTCCAGAGCGATACAGAAGAAGCGTTTATAGATGAGGTACATGAAGTGCAGCCAACGTCAAGCGGTAGTGAAATATTAGACGAACAAAATGTTATTGAACAACCAGGTTCTTCATTGGCTTCTAACAAAATCTTGACCTTGCCACAGAGGACTATTAGAGGTAAGAATAAACATTGTTGGTCAACTTCAAAGTCCACGAGGCGTAGCCGAGTCTCTGCACTGAACATTGTCAGATCTCAAAGAGGTCCGACGCGTATGTGCCGCAATATATATGACCCACTTTTATGCTTCAAACTATTTTTTACTGATGAGATAATTTCGGAAATTGTAAAATGGACAAATGCTGAGATATCATTGAAACGTCGGGAATCTATGACAGGTGCTACATTTCGTGACACGAATGAAGATGAAATCTATGCTTTCTTTGGTATTCTGGTAATGACAGCAGTGAGAAAAGATAACCACATGTCCACAGATGACCTCTTTGATCGATCTTTGTCAATGGTGTACGTCTCTGTAATGAGTCGTGATCGTTTTGATTTTTTGATACGATGTCTTAGAATGGATGACAAAAGTATACGGCCCACACTTCGAGAAAACGATGTATTTACTCCTGTTAGAAAAATATGGGATCTCTTTATCCATCAGTGCATACAAAATTACACTCCAGGGGCTCATTTGACCATAGATGAACAGTTACTTGGTTTTAGAGGACGGTGTCCGTTTAGGATGTATATCCCAAACAAGCCAAGTAAGTATGGAATAAAAATCCTCATGATGTGTGACAGTGGTACAAAGTATATGATAAATGGAATGCCTTATTTGGGAAGAGGAACACAGACCAACGGAGTACCACTCGGTGAATACTACGTGAAGGAGTTATCAAAGCCTGTGCACGGTAGTTGTCGTAATATTACGTGTGACAATTGGTTCACCTCAATCCCTTTGGCAAAAAACTTACTACAAGAACCGTATAAGTTAACCATTGTGGGAACCGTGCGATCAAACAAACGCGAGATACCGGAAGTACTGAAAAACAGTCGCTCCAGGCCAGTGGGAACATCGATGTTTTGTTTTGACGGACCCCTTACTCTCGTCTCATATAAACCGAAGCCAGCTAAGATGGTATACTTATTATCATCTTGTGATGAGGATGCTTCTATCAACGAAAGTACCGGTAAACCGCAAATGGTTATGTATTATAATCAAACTAAAGGCGGAGTGGACACGCTAGACCAAATGTGTTCTGTGATGACCTGCAGTAGGAAGACGAATAGGTGGCCTATGGCATTATTGTACGGAATGATAAACATTGCCTGCATAAATTCTTTTATTATATACAGCCATAATGTCAGTAGCAAGGGAGAAAAGGTTCAAAGTCGCAAAAAATTTATGAGAAACCTTTACATGAGCCTGACGTCATCGTTTATGCGTAAGCGTTTAGAAGCTCCTACTTTGAAGAGATATTTGCGCGATAATATCTCTAATATTTTGCCAAATGAAGTGCCTGGTACATCAGATGACAGTACTGAAGAGCCAGTAACGAAAAAACGTACTTACTGTACTTACTGCCCCTCTAAAATAAGGCGAAAGGCAAATGCATCGTGCAAAAAATGCAAAAAAGTTATTTGTCGAGAGCATAATATTGATATGTGCCAAAGTTGTTTCTGACTGACTAATAAGTATAATTTGTTTCTATTATGTATAAGTTAAGCTAATTACTTATTTTATAATACAACATGACTGTTTTTAAAGTACAAAATAAGTTTATTTTTGTAAAAGAGAGAATGTTTAAAAGTTTTGTTACTTTATAGAAGAAATTTTGAGTTTTTGTTTTTTTTTAATAAATAAATAAACATAAATAAATAGTTTGTTGAATTTATTATTAGTATGTAAGTGTAAATATAATAAAACTTAATATCTATTCAAATTAATAAATAAACCTCGATATACAGACCGATAAAACACATGCGTCAATTTTACGCATGATTATCTTTAACGTACGTCACAATATGATTATCTTTCTAGGGTTAATTAAAGTTCACATCATTTTACCATAAAATTTTGCCAAAGAGTTTTTAATTATTATTACTCACAGTTTTACTAACAGTTACAAACTAAAATACATTGATACCGTCTACAATTAGACACAGTCACACACTGTCAAAGCAATGCTAATATGGAAGTTATTTACATAATAAAGTACTTTAGACCAATCCACAGCTTAGAGCACAGGAAGTTCCACTGCATACAAAGTAACATTATGTATTATATGTTATGCAGCATACAGTTGGTTAAACATCTTTTGTAAATAATTATGAATGAATGCTTGTAATTTACTTTTCGATAATTAAATTAATGATGAGAGGAGTGTTGGACAGTTTCATACTGCTTGTATTGTATGTAGGCAAAACATATTTACAATTATACATATATAATAAGTAATTTTATCCTGAATGGAGTTAGTGCATGAAATGTATTACATGAAAATATTATTCTTTATTTTAGTGTCAAAATGGACCATGATTGTGCCCCTATAATCTATACTCATTAATATTAAATAACTGTTATTATACCTAAATAATAAAAGTAGAGGATAATAAGATCATTAATTTTTCACACAAAAACAAATATCATCCTTCTATTTGACTATGGAATTTGCATGTGAATGATTTTAACATTTTCCAAGACAGATAGACATGCATAAAATTACAGATAAATTACAATTAAGACCAAGGACAGTTTAGGCAGGTATTTACTTGTAGCGCAAAAGAATTGAGATTTAGACTCTGACATCCACTTAGGCGCATTTACCATTTTATATATTTTATTGACACTATTTCAAGTGTATAAAATTTTATTAGTTTTATTTAATTGATTGTACAAAATAAAAAAGACAGAACCATATGATTCGAGGAAGAAGTAGAAAAAATATATGTACTGCATTTTAGAGGTTGTTCACCTTTCTGGAATTTATTATTTTACAATGTGCTATAAAATAAGTCTGTTGATAAGGCTTGATACAAGAAGCCTTGTTCATTTATGCTTTAGGAAACATGAATAACATTCTTCAATTGATAATATTTGTGAGCAATACTCAGAATTTATATTATCAACTATTATCAGTTCAACAAAATGGTCTCAATATAATTAATACATTAGTACTAATTGTCTCATCTATTCAAAATCATAAGTGTGATCTTATCTGGACAAGTAACTGTGATATAACAACATACAAGCTTACCCAACAAAAGTAAAAGGTATTTGGATGTGAACATAGCTCATGTTACAACTAGTTCAACTAGCCAGACTAGATCATGTACAAATTACACACATTATTGCTTCCACATACACCACTGACATTTGATCACTGCACGGATCTACACCACGAAATCACTTTGAAGCCTATGATAACGTTAAGTAGGTTTCAATTTTTCAACCAAGGTCAATACATTCACTATCTAATAATTTATCAATAACAATAAAACTATCGCTATATACACTCTAACCTAATTAGTGACAGGTGATAAATACATATACTCAACAAATGTACAACTTATTACGTTATTGAATAAGCTAAAATGTCACAAGTCTTACCTAAAGCGACTTCGCAGGACTTCTTCAGTTGGCTGTGGTAGGACCTTTTGATGTCCTTATCAGCCAAAATCTTTTCTAAAAGCTCTGACTATAAACATTTCTTTAGTTTTCGAGTTGGTTTGCATCGTTATTTCATAAGTTGATCACTCCATTAGTTCCTATCGGAACCGACTTAGCTGCGCGGTGGTTTTATATTCATTTATGTTACTTATTGAGGTCCTATTCTATTGTTATCGTATTACGTTTGTTCGTTCTGAGACAGCACAAATAGAACATCACAAAACTTCATGAACTATAGATTTTTTGTGAAATCATTTCTGCGAGACGGAGATTTCTTTCTACGATTCACACCTCATCACAAACATGTCAATTATAAAGGTGCGTTCGTAATGTCACCAGATTACACAATCGAGTTATATTTAAAGTTAATATTAAAAGCACATTTTAGAGTACGTTCCGTGAACACCCAAGTAAAAACAATAAAGTATTTTCGTATTTAATCTGATTGGAAGGTGAACTTTGGACTTGTTATAATAAATTGTAGAATAAAATTAAAAGTCAAAAACGAATTATTTGATTACTATTCTGATGCGTTCATATTTATTTTTATTACTATCTGTAGCAGGTTACGTCACCAAAGTTATATGAAAAGTAGTTCCAGCAGAATGTTCAATTCTTTATAATCAGGTTATATTGAAAAAATAAGTAATTATTTTTGACAGGTTATTGAAACGTAAATTAAGAAGAATTATTTGAATTAAACTTTAATAATTTAGT
Organism: Trichoplusia ni; assembly: GCF_003590095.1. Taxonomy (NCBI): domain Eukaryota; kingdom Metazoa; phylum Arthropoda; class Insecta; order Lepidoptera; family Noctuidae; genus Trichoplusia; species Trichoplusia ni. Next base: position 24,176 of record NW_020799988.1, read on the forward strand.
TTAGCTCAAAATACGTTTTGTTTTCTAAGTTTTAGTGCCGTAGCACTGTCAGTTCTGTCAATCGAAAATCAATATTTTTATTCTGTGTTGCCGACGGCTGAGCTCGTTGCTTGCAGACTGCGGTTATCCATAATCCCGCTATTTATATTGAAAATCAGGACTTCCCTGAAAGCCAAAAGCGATACCTTTGTTTCTTTACAATAATTAAAAAATAGCCAACAAAATTGCTTCCACAATGACTGTAACGCGGGTTGCGGAGTCCCGCACCGAGTTCAAATTGAAGAGTTTACCAGAGGACGCGATTTCGAGTGTTAAATTTGCCCCGAAATCCAACCAGTTTCTACTGGTGTCCTCTTGGGACAGTACCGTGAGGCTGTACGATGTTACTTCGAACACGGAGCGTCATAAGTACAACCACGAGCTGCCCGTCCTGGATGTCTGTTTTAGGGTAAGATTGCAGTTATTTTCCTGGGAAGCGCACTTAGCATTCTGGTTATGTATTAAATTGAAGTCATTATTTTAATTATTGACATTAAATAAATTGTACCTAATGCGACAACTCTTTCTTGGCTAGTTACACAGCAAAGGCCGCCGCGATATTTAATCAAATTTAGGCTAGAAAAATTATCAGGTATTTTTTTACTATATTAGAATGACATTTTTTTAACATACTTCAAACCATAAATTGTTAAACCTTCACAGCATGAGAGCTCATGTCTCATAAGAGAGTTATTACTGACTTAAAAATAGAATATACTTATTTACTTCTCCATAGGATGCTGTACACACCTACTCGGGTGGGTTAGACCAGACTCTCAAGATGTATGACTTGAATGCAAGTGTGGAGACTGTTCTTGGTGAGCACAAAGGAGCCATCCGTTGTGTGGAGTATGCTCTCGAGGTGAATGCGGTCATCACCGGCAGCTGGGACGGAACCGTCAAGATGTGGGATGGACGTGTCCCTAACTGTGTTGGGACTTATAACCAAGGAAATGAAAGGGTATGTTAGAATTATGAAAATAGCTTATGAAATGAGCTTTGCATCATTAAAATCCAATCCCTTTTCATAAAGCATTGCTTTGTTTAGGGTATATTGGACAAATAAAACATAGTTTTACCTTCATTACCTATTTATCTTGTATATGTGCAAAAACACTCTGTATATAACTAGCAATAGGGTACTTACATTGTACAGTTGCTAAATAGTTTCTCAATGAACCCAATCATTCTTAATATGCATACATTGCTTCAAGATTCATTCCAGCTTATAGTAGATATATATCTTGCATGTTCTCAAGTTTACAATAGTCTACAAATAAATAAACATTGTCTTTTTTATCTCTATCTAACTGGAACTGTTGGACTTCAGTTGGTCTCACACGGTTCAGCCTAGCCACATACACTTATCAACTATAGCTCAAAAACGGACTGTTCTAACCAAGTTAGTACCATATTCTTATAGAATACCTTATACATAAGGGATAACAAGATAATAATTGTTGTATGTGTATCATTTAGTAAAACAGAACTGTGAACAGTCTTTGTCTGTGTTACATATTTAAGTGGCTATCACCTTTCATCAAGAGTCATAGCATTTTCAGTTGCTATTAACAATGCACAGATAATAAACTAATTAACTTGTAGCTATAATCATATCACATTTACAATAAGTGACACAGAATATTCAAACATCTTTAATAGACAAAAAACAGTGTCAATAATTGATGTATGTAACTACATTTCCTCATACTTCATAATTGCAGGTATATACAATGAGCATAGTAGGAGAGAAGTTTGTAGTTGGTACATCTGGTCGGAAGATATTCGTGTGGGATGTAAGGAACATGGGTCATGTGAACCAGAGAAGGGAGTCCTCACTGAAGTACCAAACCCGGTGCATCCGCGTGTTCCCCAACAAGCAGGGCTACGTCCTAAGCTCTATCGAGGGCCGAGTCGCCGTGGAGTATTTGGATAGCAATCCAGAGGTGCAGAAGAAAAAGTATGCATTTAAATGTCATCGGATTAAAGATGGAGGTGGGTATTTGTATTTTTCGTCTTTATTAGCCTTGTGACTAATAAAATTTGTCAACCCACTTAAAGCAGTGCACCCTTATCATACAAAAGCGTTCAAGTTTTCTGTTGCTAAGTAAAATTCTTATTTTATAGTCTAAAAAATCCTGCAGGGCCTTCATTCAGCCTTCATTAATTCAGGCTATAATGCTAGTTTTAACTTTTTTTAATAAACCATGTTTCTATTCCAGGTCTAGAAAAGATCTATCCAGTAAACGCGATAAGCTTCCACTCGGTGTACAACACGTTCGCGACGGGCGGCTCGGACGGCTACGTGAACATCTGGGACGGTTTCAACAAGAAGCGTCTCTGCCAGTTCCACCGCTACAACACGGCCGTCTCCTCCCTCAGCTTCTCCCACGACGGCTCCGCACTCGCCATCGCCTGCTCCCAACTCGACGAAAGCCAAATTGAAGACCCCAAACCCGAGGACACCATCTACATAAGATATGTGACAGACCAAGAAACCAAACCCAAATGAAAAGGAACCTACAACCGGTCGATCTGCTGAGGTTATGGCTGTTAACTGTGGAGTGCAGTTCGATTTTTGAACTATAAAACATATTTACAGCTGACGTAAAGTAGCATTTTCGACTTGTATTCTCTAGTATTTAATAATTCCAATTGTGCCCTGTTTAATCTTTTTATACGTGTAATGTAATCTTGTAGTGATTGTCATAATCTTGTCAACCTGTTTTAGGCAAAACCTAACAGGTGAAATTACTGTAATTCGACTTTTCGTCAAAAAGTCGCCGGGACTGGTATCGACCTAGATATTTAGTAACCTATACTCTTCAATGTTATATTTAAGAATGTAAACCCAGGAAATGTACTAGAAATATTGGCTGATTAAATACTGACTTCATTTGACAAAATACCTTTCGAAGCCATAACTAAGTACGGATCACCACATCGCATGAGATCTTGTGAATGAACTTAATGAGTTCTATTAGAATAAATTTTAGTTGTAAGCAATTAATAAACAATAATTAAGTCATATATATTTGTTTTATTTATGTTCATTTTTTAAAAGATCTAGATGCTATGATATAACTGCTACCAGAACATTAAAAGCTTTTTTGCGAAAATGCCTAACGACCCTTACTCCAAAAAAATATCTTAAGCTTACCGAAAGATAAAAGAAAACGAAGAAAAAGTTAAATATATGATATTTAAAATTATTAAGCCATTAAAAGCAGATTATGTGATAAGAAAATCGATAAAAAGCCTTATACTTTAACGCCTAGTATTCAAGAATAGCAACAATCTTTCTATTCCCTGCTTGCTGACTAACATCCGTCTCACATTAATACCTTTAAAATCTTTGTGTAACAACATAACAACAAAAGTAGGCATTTATCACCCAACTAAGTGCTAAAGAATGTGCACGCCATATAAGTGCATATTAAAAGCATACTGCAATGCTTTGAATTAACACATTCGCGAATACACAAGACGTGTGCGTCCGCAGTGTTTCGCAATTAAAATTTAAGAGCATGAACACTGCTTTCTTTTGCTTGCGTCATTCTCTCTAAAGGAGTTAAGATAAGGTTGATTTTAGTATGTTTGGGTTTTAGGTTAAGTTTGTCAGTATGAAAGCTCAGCCAGTCCAAATTGGCGCTCAAACAAAGCTAATGTTTGCGACCACCTAAAGGTTTCTTAGAAGATGTTATCATAAACGAGCGAGCTGTTTGTCGAACGCGTTTACTACTGCTGTAATTGTGTTCTAGTATATTGTACGGACAGTCGTTAATTGAGGAAGTGTACAGGTAATACGGTACTTCGACGTCTTCAAATCATGTGTTTGCTCAAAACGCGGATTTCTAAACGTTTCTAAGTACTTATTGTTAACTTTTAATAAGCGATAGTGTGAAGGGGAATTAACTTCGCTGCTTTATTAACTTAGTAATTACCTATGTGGCTGTTAAGATTTTGCGTTAAATTTGCTTTAACTGCGCAGCTGTATTTTTAATTATGTAGTTGCGTTGCGTACTTATGAGAGATATTTGAATTAGTATACATAGATACCAGTGAAGGATAGCTACCTAATTGTTACTCAGTTATTTTTTCCATGAATTTGTCGTTGCGCTTTTAATAAGCTATTCGGTAGTCCTCTTGTAATTTGTAGATAATAAAAAAAAACCTCTTATAAGTAGGCATATAATCTCGTAGTTTCGCGTCATCCGTCTATTCGCGAAAAGTGTAGAGACCATGAATTCTATTTTCTCTAATAATATGATAAATCCAAGCTATAATAGTCAATTTCAAAGATTTCAAACTCGCAAGCGGTAAATATTACTATAACCGATTAGTGTGCGCAAAACATTTGCGTACTGTGACTCTTATTCTGACCTGTTAATATAAAGTCTATCAGAGAAAATTAGGTACTACTGAGTCGATTGTCTTTCAGAAACTTGTACCAAAACACGACAGTTTTATATGCAGGTATAGGTACCTGCATACTACTGCAAGTACATAAAGCAGGCTTTACGAACTTGAAGTAGATATTTTGTAATATATTATTTTTAGATCTAAACTTTCTTCGAACTTATTTTATATTGACAGACTTGTATAATATAATTTAGATATGTTGTTCAGTATTTATGCCACATTTAGTTACGCTGTGCGGCACGGCGTGCGTAGGCGGCGACCTGTGACTCGGCCCGATCGCTGCCCTATCTGCACCGCTAGACCATAGATAAACATTTTTTTATTGTCACAGAATATAATATATTAATAGTGATAGAGAAATGCTGGTGCTTAAATTGTTTGGTGAAGTTTTAAGATGGTTTATGTCTGTTTAGATGTGATGAAACCACTTAGAGAGAAGCTGTAATCCCGTCGGAGACACAAGTGTATGACGAAAGGCATTTTTACCTAAATAAAACTGTTGTTTTACATAAGTACTTAGGTATATTTTGGAAAAAGGTGTTATCGCGAGCGTTACCCACCTTTAGTATTTTGCAAGGAAAGAGTTTTTTACTACTGATATTTGAAAAAGTGTAACTCAAAATAGATCATTTGCTATCTTTATACAACCTATCACATATAGCACAGATTTTAAGCACATCAATTGTTAATCCAAATAAACAATTAGCTAAGTCACATCCATCCAAGCCTTACATTATGCTGTTAATGAGCTGAAGAAGAAACACAAGGAAGTTACATCTATAAATCGCAGAGACTAACG
>NW_020799989.1:0-28711 GCF_003590095.1 Trichoplusia ni
ATTTTATTTGCAATGTAATTTAATTCAATAATTTGCACTTGCAAAAATTAATCCACACTGGTTTTTTGACACCACATAAATAATTTTCCTTATTATGCGAAAATTAAACACACTTTTTCCTGTCATTGCTATTACCTCAAAAACGCATATTTTCGCATTTTCATAATCCTTCGAACTCTGACGTCAAACACAACTTGGTGGTGTTTTATTTGACCGCAAGAAATGTAAACAAATGACGTTGTCCCTCAAAAATGCGGTTTGAGAGCCCACTTCTTATTTAAATTACTTAAGATTGAATCTTCGATGCTTTCTTGAAGACCTTTTGCCATTTAACAGGGACAGTACAATTTTACGAAATTATTTGTTCAATGGTAACACTCCATGTCATAATTTGAAAAAACGGCAAATCATTTTATCTTTACTGTGCATTTTTTACATTGAATATTGAAACGCAAAACTTTGAATATAATATAATATGTAACAACAAAACAGAACTCTCTTTGTATATCATAGTATGTTGAATGGATAAAAGTAATTAAAAGGCAGTTTAAGAGGCTTTTATCTTGCTGCTGAATAAAGCTACAAATAAAGATATCGATAAAAAAACTAACAGCTCTACAGTTTCACTACAATATCTACTAAAGAGCAGATAGCCGACAAATTGAGGCTTTCGTAACTTCAAATAGCTAAAGAAATCCTGAACTAAAAGTCGCTAGTACTTAAATCTCTTGAAGACGTGGCAACAAACTTTAAAAGGATTTAAACGTATTTGGTTTGCTTTCGAATAGTTGCTCAGGATTTACAGAATGAAGCAAGTGATTATTTATTTAAATTAAACTAAATATGCAAATACAAGTTAGGTTAGTTGAAATCTGATTACGGGGTTTGAAGGTTTATGATATGCTGTGGCATAACTGATTTACTCTTTTCCCTGTATTGTTGAATATTTCCCCTGTATAAATGAATTTTTATTTTTAATTGAAATGTTTACTATAATTTAAGAGAGCGCAGTTAAAAAAATATTGTCACCATACATTTAATTTTTTTTTTAATTATTTTATGATTATAAATACCTACTTAAGTGTAGTATATTTATACTATTTAAGTCAACAGTTCTTCAACCTAAAACTCGTGATTTTCACAATTAACCATAACAAAAATCACGTTATTTTGCACCATATTTTAAAAACAGTTATTTACAACGATTCGGTACAGTTTCCAATGTTTTTTGTTACAAACTAAAATATTTTTAACATAGCTGTTAATTTTTTGTTCGGACGCCATCTTGTTTTCTGATTGGCGCGAAAATGTATTGCTAAAGCGGTGACCTGATAATTTTGTGTGTATTGTGATGTAATATTATTTCATATTATTTGCAGTTTTGATTGCTAGTTTCACAATGCAAGATATATTGGCCGTATGGAAGCTAAGCATTGTTTCAAAATAAAGTTGTTTATATTTCAACCTCTTAATACTGCAGTGCTGAGAAAATCTTCGCTTATTTCCTTCTCCCCACTCTTCTTGATTATAAGCCAGATTAAGAAAAAATGTAGATATGTTCTAGTTCCTCATTTCCTAGAGGGTTCGATCCCAGAATCGGAAAAGAGTATTCTGAATTTGGGTGTCTTTGTGAATGTGACTTCAATATTTGTGAAATAGTGACACAAGGGTTAATTTTTTAATGCGGAAGTATATAAAAAAAACATTTACGGTTAACTAGCAAGTGCCAAGTACACACACATTACGTAAGATAATAACTGTTCTTAGTTTATAATTGGTGAAGGTTATAATGTCATAATATCACATAATACATTATTATTTTGCTTGAGGAAATACGTCGGCAGGCCTCATTCACGTTACATAACGACAGATAGGTACAAGGTTAATACGAAAATAAAGGTTACTGTTGTGTGAAATTCAATTGTTTGTTAGTATTTGTCAGCTGTATTCTTGTTTGTTGATGTTTTCTTGTTCATTTGTTTTGGGTTTGTTTATATTCTTTAGAATTTTTTTTAAATATATTTTCAATTTTTTTTACTTTAAAACAGCCTGTGATAGTTTTGTTAATTGGTTGATAAATCGACTACTCTTTATTATATCAAAACTTTACTGTCAAATTTCGATAAAGACGTAAAATAAATATAGTAGGTATTAAAGTCAAAAACAAAACGTAATTTGTACTATTTTAAGCTAACTTGGACGTAATAAATACACGTGATTTCTTAATTACCTAACCAATTACGTCCAAAATGATTGCAGGTATAAATGACGTTTAACAATGTAATAGGGATAAAAAGTTAAGCACTGTTTTAAAACCGGCAATACACGTGTAATGTTTTGATACGTGAAAGATTGTAAATTCTTTCCTTCCCTCACAAAAAGGTGTCATACAAACAAACTCACTTTTTTATCACTTAAATGAACAATAAAACTGTGTAAATCTCGGATCCAAATAAATGGGTCTCTCAACAAATTTATGACCGTTAGAATCGTTGCTTAACCTCGAATTTTCATACTGTCACATAATCTGTAAAAAAAATCTATCAAGCTACACGGTTTTTGAGATGCAGCCTGATCACAGACGGATAGACAGCCTTATAGTAATAGGGTTCAATTTTAAGGTTCCCTTTAGCTACGAAACATAAACAAGTAACAACACTCAAAAGGAAAAAATAACTAAATTTTTAGATAATAAGCAATGAGGAAAGCAATTCAATGATGTAACATGCCAATAAAAACAAATGATCGCTTTGAACAAAGATCAAATTTATCAAAACATACATAAAATGAATTATAAACATAACATGGATTATCACGTGTACGAGTTAAATGATTCAATCTCACGTGAGGATTGTAAAACGTATTGCGAAATGTGTTCATACGATTCAACAAATAATTGACTAATCTTTTACAGATCTAACTCTTTATGACATCGTTACTGTATAGAGGTATTATTTGTCTAGCAAAAAAGAAACGTTATGATGATAATTAGTGGTAAGTTATTAAGGTTTAAGTATCGTTAGTTAATGATAATTATTATATCGTAATTTAATATTCATTCTATTTATTCCGAATTTTAAATCATTCTCTTTTCATTCGACCCCCGAGTCAGCAAGACGTGTTAAGTTTGCTCGATTGTATTAAATTAATAAAGTTAAAGTGACCAAGAAAAGTATAAAGTGCAGTGTATCAAGTAATAGTGTGTCAGAATCCATGACTTACTTATTGTACTGCCTCCACAATAACAGCAGTAGACATTCGAAATCATAAGCAATCGTCATACAAATTATAAAAACAGCAATAGTTTCACAATTTATGCTTGTGCTGTCAGTTGCAATTGTTTTAATAATTTTCGAGTTTCCAACGCTTCCGATCTTGAACGATGAGATCACGTGAAACAGGCAAGTTTGTTTATGTTTTGAAAACGGTTTTAATTGTTTGGTGCAATTAAATATGAATTTTATATAACATTGAACAAGACTCAAATTTTTGAAATCATTCTTTAAATAATCATGACGCTGACTATCAGTTATTCGCCAAGATATTATGTGCTATTAACTAAAATGACCTTGACTGACGGATTTCTTAGACTTCTGAATATAAAAGGACCTTCGGTCTGTCTTGGGCCTAGATTTTGAAGAATTAAAAAGATTTAGTTTTTGCATCATTATATTAATTTTTCAGGTTTCATTTGAACATACTTCATCATTTGAAAGGTGTTAAATAGTTACCTATCTCAGAGTATCTTTAAGACTAGGTTTCTTATAATAAGTCATAAATGTCTCCTTTAATAGTTAAAATATTATTATTAATCTAAAATAATAAGACGTTAAATACTAAGGATTTGTTTCAAAATTCACGCAAGTGTGATTAATCAAAGAGGTAATTTATTCTTAATTGATTTCTTTGATGAAATCCGATCCTGTATTTCTTAATTGCAATAAAATAAAATATTATCAATATAAAAAAATAAAGTTACATTTAGCGCAACAGCATAAACTAAATCTTTAAGTTAAATTAATCCAATTCAATAATCAAATATACACAAGCAAACGCAACATTAATAAAAACTGCTTCAAACGTTCACTGTTGTTTTTAATAAGATTTAAAATTCTTTTAACTTAATGACCACTCAAGTTAACGAGCCAGTAGTAATTAGTTAAAGGAGCAGGGATTTTGTTAAGAGAAAACACGATTTTTATACAGTCTTGAAAACAAAGTTTGCTCTATTTTAAGCAAATTATTTCTTGTGAGTCGTAATTGACAATATAAAAAAAAATCATGAAGAAGTGTATAATAATAATAATACTGGCCAGTAAAAGTTAATTTTTTGGGTGTTTAAAATAACTAGTAAAACAAAACACCACTTACCAAGAAAAACAATTGACTGCCCCAATGAACGTCATCGAACTAACCAAAAAACGAATGGTTTTTCTTTCTTAAATAAAATCTACGCTTTCCTCCATCTATCTAAGTAAATACATCCTATATACACCATCCCTCGTTATCCAAGAAGGTCAAACAACAAGGAGATTCATACAGGGTTAGGTTAATACGTAATAAATCCCACTAAATGAAAACCCAAGCTCAGTTACGTGTCTGTAGTTACAGCTACGTAGAGCCACGCTGGTTTGCGTTACGCGTGTCAAACCGTTCGTGTTACACAAGAGTGTAATATGCTATTATTAGGAGGGTATATCGTTGTGCATTTTAATTGCAGTTTTAATAACTTTGTAGTGGTTTGTTGAGGAGGCTGCATTAAAATCAAAATGATTTTTCTTATAGTATTCTCTAAATTCGATCTATCGCGAGGATCTTAATCACGATTTTTAAAACAAGCTTAAACTATTAAATATTTACTCAGCCAATGGGTCAGGATTCATATAATTTAAATCTATAGAGGCTTACGAGAACCTTAAACACATGAATACAATACAAAAAAGGACATTTTTGACTTGAACCAGTTCCAGAGTTCTTACAAAGCAAACGATCGAAGATTTTTCCTAACATCATGTTTCTCTTGTCCACAGATAAGTCCCTGCCTCTAGTCCAGCCATCGCTGGAAGCTCCCGAGGAGGGTCATGCTGCCCAGTGCAACTGCCCCAACTGTGACGAGATGCTCTCGCGGTTCTCAGAATGCAGCATATGCTTAGAACCGTTACAGGTAAATTGAATTTAATATAGAAGGAGATAAAACTTACTTTTGAACGTTGAGGAACTTGTAAAACTTAGTTTAGTATTTACAGTGGTATTTAAGATCAACTGCTATCTAATAATTAACCCTCAAATAGCCTACTTGACATTTCGCTTCTTAATTACAAAATAGTACGTCACTAGGGTAACGGAGTTATGTATCATTCTTCAACATGAATATCTTCTCTAAATAGAGTTCGCGGCACGTTTGTGCTTTTAAGCTCAATTAAACCAATTACATCAATTTTACCACCGTGAGAGATCAGAAGACTACATATGTATATGTAAAATCTTTCCTTTACAATTTCAATTGAAATACCTCAAATATTAGCGAAACTCTGACCTCGAGAAACAATAATATTTTTTTAAAACAAAAATTACTTCTATCCATCCCTTTATCCACAAGGTCTTTAAATTGTTTGAAAATGAAAATTAATGGAAATTTTCCTCCGCTAAGCTTCCTATACAAGAAAAATGTACAACATGGATACAGAATCCTCGTATCTCACTTAAAATGTGTTCATAAAATATTCATCAAAGAGATTATAGTATTAATCGACTTCTATTCAGCTTTAAACGCACGTCTTATGTGCTAATACGTAAGTGCCCACTCAAGGTAGTTGCTTGAGGCTTTTAGAAGGCTGTGAGTTCAATCTTAATTAATTGATGAGCAACGCATAAATAAGTCACGTAGAAGTAAAGTCCTGCTTAGGTACCAAGGAATGAAAGACTTGTGAAGTTTTACCCTATAATGAAGATGGCTCTATTTTACTAACATATCAAACGGTTGCCAAGCGACCTACTTAATAATAGCACAAATTGACGAAACTTTGAATCTATGCATTTCACTTTGAATCTATGCACTCTACCATAATTAAGAATAAAGTCAAAATATATCATTCCCAACATTTCTAATGATTGAACTCCTTAGCAACAGGACTCTACATAAGATTTGCAAAAAACTGTGGTAGTTACTGGTTAGGTAAAGTAATCTAAAGCTAGACGGCTCCCAGTAACTCTTGCTAATATCATGACAAAGGTGCCTAAGGCGGAATCTTAATCATAGTAAGACGAGGTGGGTGGTAGTAGGCTCGCCACGTGCCGCTCCAAAACGACGAATTGTGAGATTCCGACAAAATAATAAATGTACAATTTTTCAGTCGACTTCCTAAAGTTCAGTGATTTGATCCATTTTAAATTGGAGTTGTCTTGGTATTATTAGTAATAAAATGATCTCAAAACTCTGCAATTTATATAGTACATTTTTTTTTATTTTTCATGTCTTCCATAATGGGAAAAGGCCTGTAAACAGCAACATTAGTCCTCTTAAAGATTTTCTCACCTATTTAGTAGATTGGACATAATAGTATATTAATTTATTGTATTATTATAGCTTGTATTTCTTCCCTTAAATTCGTCACACATTGCCGGCACTCAACTAACAGTATGCAAGTTAGTGTGAGGTGATTACACGACTACGTGCACAAGTTAGGTTGTTAATAGTCCATTATGTTAAAGTTTAGCAAGCAAAGCAACATCGTACGGGTATTTTATGCACATGCCTAGTAAACATAGGTCCTTAAACCTACCAAGAATACTTAAATCCGTTTACTAAGCTATGCTTTCAGCGGGTTCAGTATTTCCAAATTCAGTTAGATTACCGCATTTAACAAGGCGACTGCCTATATAGGATTCACAAGCAATAGAAGGCAAAATACGTTCTCGAAATAATATTATAATACCAGCTTGTAAGTGTTTCACTGGGCACAAGCCTTAGCCCCATACAGCAAAGGAATTAATCCTTTGTCTATGCAGATTGGCGATTCCAGATTCTATGTAATAGTTAATATCCAAAGGTCCTACCACCATATTTTGAAGCAATATTATTGAGATAGATAATATTATTGCAGTTGTTCGAACGACGCATCTCTCAATATTATTGGCTGGCTCTCGAGTTATCTCACAATGTTTTTTCTTTACCCAGTAGCATCTTAGTATAATTTCCATTCCCATCTATCTGATAGTAATTCTGCTCTGTTTTTGTTTCCAGTGCTGCGGGCCCTGTGTTTGTCCTTGGTGTGGTGGCGTGTGGTGCGGGAGGTGTTCTCGGCGCATGTCGAGGTGTGCGTGGTGCAGGGGCGCTCTGCGGGCCCCGGCCGCGCCTGCCTGGCCCTGCAGCGGCTGATCAACGATCTGATGCTGCCGTGCCGGAATTATAGGTAGGTTTTTTGGTACCTTTGTGTATTTTTTGGGTGATGTTTCAACGATGCAGTTGTTGTTATACAGTTCTACAATTATGAGTGGTTTCAATTATGTACACGATTAGTATGAATATGTAATAGCATGTTTAATATACCCAGTATCTACTTGCTTTGAGAGTCAAGTCTTTGAAAGTACGAATGTGGTACGATACAAAATGCAAGACCTATGTACACTTAAACACAAAATGAAATAATTTACTCCTCCTAAGAAATACTCTGGCCTCATCAAAGCGTTATTGCGAAATAGCTACTGTCGACCATTTCAAGATACAGGTCCGATACACATTAAACCAATCACTTATCACATCGTAAACACGACATAAAATTCGAAACATAAACGCTGTATCTAATAAGAAATTGTGTGTCCAATAAAATGGAACCTAACTTTCGGACACTAAAACTGACGTTAAAGTTACTGATGTTTTATTAGGCTATGTCCACAACGCGGTAAACTCATTTTAGGATAGTCCACACGATTAGCAATACAAGAACATTATGTACTAGCTTATACATTTTTACAACATCAAAATCAAAAATAGATAAACTAGGAAATCGATGTCGCGTAGCCTGTATGAATGAAATAAAAATAAAAGCGCACAACATTATTTTTTTTAAATTTAAATTCTGCTTTATCTTTCAAATCAGCGCATTTAATCGTCTCCATATCATTAAAGATCTCAAAATAAACTTAGACAAAAAAGATATAGTAATAAAAGGTGGAGTAAAAATAAAATATTCAACTTATATATACCTACTCGAATGCTTATGATCGCTATTAATGTAGGTCACATTGGTTCAAGGATTACGGAATCGCTTGTGAAGTTCACGGCTCGTATCTTGTAGGCAAGGTCACAAGTTGACTTTGATCTTTTTAAACTGCTTGAGTCATGGTTTCTCTTTAACGATTTCGGAAATGGAGTAGGATGTATTTTTGTCTACGTATGGGTTTATCGGTATAATGTTATTTAGCTTTAGTTTTTTTCTCTTTTTTTCTACTCGAGGTTAGAATTTTTGGTACCAATTCTAAATTGTGTTCCGATATTTGTACTTATCGGTCATCAGGGCAATGAACTCTTTATAATCATTCAATCGTATTCAGTTATTAATGTAGGTCAATTTGTCTTCATAGATATATCTTTCAGATAATCGTTGTGTTGATAAGGGCAATCGAAGTCGTCAATCACATTTTGTCTAGACCTACACATGATACTAAGAATAATAAAAGAAAAACATTCTAATAAATATTTAGGAGGTTTAAGGGCTAGTCTCGAGAAAATCAAGCAAACAACATGTCTCCTCACTGTCTTCTAATATAATAACTTGGAAAAATCTGCTCAGAAGACTTATAAGCCTTAACCAAGTATCTAGATTATTACAAAAACAATAACTTTATTCTTCAAGGCAACATGCAATATCTTATAGTGCGCCACAATCCAGAACTTCGTTCCAAAACACGTGACCAAATTGACTAACGATAACAATAATATTTCGTATCTTCTATTCAATATATTATTATGAATTAATTATTTTTTGCACTTCATTGAAATTCCGGGGTCATTCGTTATTATGTATGCAAAATTTAATACTTTGTTTATATAATTGGAGAAGTAGGAAATAAGATATCTAATAATATATAGTCAAAGACTTCTTGAAGGTTATGAATTAATTTTTGCTTTTTATTGTTACAGACGCGGATGCACAGAGCTTTTGACAGCTGTCACTAGAGTCAAACACGAAGAAGAGTGTAAACACGACACGATGATCTGCCCCATCACAGCCAACTGCTGCTCAGTACCCTTCGAAGAACTCTCCACTCACCTCCAAACCAACCACAACATCATCGCAGTCTACTCCCAAAAGATCAAGATCCTCATAGAAAACTTCCAGACAAAGTTGAAGAAGACAGCCTGCTGTAGAACAAAGTACAAGATCATCCTCCTCCACCAGAAAAGCGCTTTCATCATCAAAGTCTGCATCTACAACTACCACGTAAGGGTTGAGGTCATGAGGAGGAAGCTCGGGTACATCGCAGACATCAAGTCAGAAACAAAGAAAAGCGATTACTGCGCTTTGATAGAATTCCAAAGCAAAGCGCTTTGCACGAAATCTGCTATTATGATAGAGAATGAAGCTTACGGCAAGAAGGCTGAAGTACAGTGGAACGATGTTGTAATGAAGTCAGAAACCGATGAAGCTATCACCATACACGTAAATATCGGCAAATCAGATTCAGATTTGCTGAGGAAAGATTACGCGGAGTCCTGACTTGGGAAGTGAATAGTGATTAGTGATGTTATTCAATTCCTGATAGCGTCATACCGCTTGCCCAGAAGCAAGCGATGGCGCTAAACAAATCGAGTGTGAAACATCGTTACAAACATTTGGCAATTGTAGTGCCAACAATATTAAGTAATACACAATATCATTCCGATTAGATATGCATTTAAATGTAAATTTAGAATCATTTGTATTTAATGATGTGAACGTTGAGAAGTTTGGATAAGATTAGCTGTTGGCAATGTTCGCGATCTCAGGTGATTAGGTAACGAGGGAGTTAGTTAATGGAGATTAATGGGTATTGCTTTAACTGGTAAAATAAATTGAGTTTTGGAAAAATTATCGAATCTTAAAGTTATAGTTTTAATGAAAAAACCTATCGTGGAATGAAAAGGAAAGTATTTTATTTCTTTGATAACCTCCCGAAATATTTAGTTAAATGAATTTCCATGTGATTATTAAACAATAAATAACTTCAGATACTCCGCTCCATACGTAAAGGCAACGATTTAAAAATTGGTAATTTCGTAAAATCCTTGAGTTCGCGAATTAAGACCAATTGTGACTGATGTAGCCTTAATATTAGAATAGTTTAGTTAATAAGTTACAATTAAATGTTCGATAAATATATGTCTAGTATTTTTTACATCTGCATTTTTATTTTTGAAACTCTTTATTCACTGTAAACGGCGCGGAGACAGACCTGGACCTTTTTAAAGGTTTACACGGGGACTCAGGTCTAACATGCAGGGACCTATAGAGAACTTTAATAAAAAAATGTGATGGGACATCTACTAGGGACCCTTAGCTCCCTGTGAGAACAGATATAATAAATCCAAAGTTGAAACAGTACTGTTTCATACTGTGTTCGGCTGTTACTTCTAGTAATGGTCCAGCTCTGAACACTAAGTACTATGGCAACTGCCTTTCTACACATTACTGTTATCATTACGATTCCTGTGACCTGCCTGTCGGCAAGGTCATGTAAGGCAGCTTATTGCTTATGAACAACGTCATGTCAGCCTAACGACACAGCATGTTTGACCCTCCGGGATATTTGTGTAACCTACAATATCTAGCCTCCTAGTAGATTTTCATTTGACAAGGCTGGCTGAGGTTCAGTGCTCGTATGTACACAACCGCACCTAAAGTTAAGTGGATGTTTGACTTTCCAGGTAGGTGGACATTCTGGGTTTAGGAGGAATTATATTTATAAAGTGAGAGTAACTAAATGATGATGATTTTTGGAAAGTTAAAGGTTGGTACTTACCAGAGAAAATAAAATAGATTTCACTATAAATACCCTTTCTTATTTAAATCTATTTAATTTATTTAAATAAGAAAGAATCTTGATACAAACAAATTCACCTATAATTTATGGTGTAATGAGTTGGTTGACATCAGAAATATTTTCATAAGGTTGATGAGTTTGATGACCAAAATTGTACGAATCTTTGTGACATAATAATTCTTAATTAAACTGTTGAAGGCTCTGTCCCGACCTCGTTGCGTAAAAGTTATTATCATAGCAACATGTTCCGATGTTTCACGGCTACTTTTGTATAAAGAGGTCGTTACAATCGCATTGACCATTTCCGGTTTCGACCAAGACTGTCAAGGTTGGCGTCAATGTACCCAAAATTGTCAAATATTGGGTTTGCTTGCGTCATAAGAAAGGTATGTTTCTGGCGGTTGTATTTCGAATGAATACTACACGAAGAGGGAGATTTTCAGACTGTTTCTTTACCATCACGTATTATGTCTTATATGTTTATTAGTTAAATCCTTGACAGCCTTCACAATAAGGGTCTGGAAAGCATTGGTCATAAAATGAGAAGGTTTGCTATGAGTTGCTATTGTTGCTATCTGTCAATAATTAAAACATATTTGCCATGGATTTGTCTCGTTTAAGCTACTAAATCATAAACCTAAACAATATGCAGCAGAATATAATTGCATGCATTGCTATCTTATTTACTTTGCGAGGGATCACACAAAATGTGAAATGTGCGGTAGTTACAGTGCGCTAAATAAAAATTCAGATTACATTTCGCCTTTTAAAACGCGAAAGAAATCTTTGCACCAACTATATTCGTTGCACCCACAAGCACGTTCTCATAATACTAAAATAACAAAGGTTTAATTAATGTTAAAACAAAAGATGAAAAAACATTAGATGTATTTTTTAAATCACAAAAACTTTTCACAATTCTCTACAGCAAAAATTTTACATCAGTAAATGGAGTTGGGTTGGCAGACTTGGATTAAACATGTAAATGTCATATTTATTAAAATGTTCAACAAAAGGTGTTTTTTTATTATCTTTGTTGGCTTAATGTGCTTTTTTAATCTTTTCATAAATGTCATATGCATTTGACAATTAAGTAATGAGAAAGTCGTGTTTTGAATTGTGTTTTTGCTTTACATGAGTTGTATATCTACATTATGTATTTGTGTACAGGTAAGAAACCTGTTAGTTATTACATAATGCCGCGGTCAAAGCAAGGAACATCATTTTGAGCAAATTTTTGTTTGTTTATTTTATAATATACGATTTCTTAAAGTTATAGGTATCCTGAATAACCAGCGGAAAAGGTCGCGCTACACAGCCAGCTTATAACATTGTTTCAGTATTTACTGACCGGCCTTCTAATAACTTTCATAAGGATTTTGAAACGCTTTTTAATTTTATTTCTTTGCTTTTTTTGATTGCGTACCCATTGGGAAAACGGAAGCCTATTACTATCATTACCTATCAGTCAGTCAGTCTATCCGTCTATCTGTCCTTCCGCCCGTCACCAAGTAGTTATCCCTGTTTATAACCAGTGTTTTATAACTTGAAATTTTCAGCAAAATATGTCTTCAGACAAAATTGTCTATTTGTCTTATCTAATAGTAATATGTTCTTTGTCAAAGATGGTCACCCATCTACGGACCAACGGCGTCAAGCATAGCTTAACCTGTGATCGTATCACTTATGCGGTTATAGCTTAGCCACGAGCTCCTCAGCAAAACAACAAAAGCTAATCATTTAGTATAAATACATAACAAGTTTCAGAGTATCCAGAAACATTATTCACATTAATACCACCTATATTCGCACAAAGCGTAAAAGCGTGAAACCGGCCTACACCGCATAAATCTAGTTATTACCGGTACAAACCAAAATGCACCGGCGCGAGCCAGCGTAATCCAGCCGTATGAACAATTTAATTGTACATCACGCAATCAGTATAATTGCCAGCTTATTAATTTGAGTGCCTTTTATGAATGAAAGATATTTCGCGATAATTCTGAATGCATGAGGAAAACAATTGATAGTGTTTTTTGCTAATTAATTGGACGTTCATGTAGATCTTGTCTAGTGAAATGAATTGAATTTAAATGTAATTGAATTTAAATTGGTGATGTTTGATATAAATTACACAATACTGACGTTATTATCATGATGACGTGTTGAGTGGCTTTAAATATTTTTGACTTTATTTTTATACCTACCTTATTATACGTATAAACAAAATTGTGCTTGAATAAAGGTATTATTTAATTAATTAATAAATTAATTATGTAGGTAATATGCAAGGTGCGGGTACGATCCCAACACGACTTTTTAAACATACAAGTTTTTTTTACTCCACTGACGATGAAGGAAAATATAATGAGGCAATCTGAATTCTACATATTGGAGTCTGAAATCACCAACCCACGGTGAGCCCGCGATGGTGGTCAAAGCACAAAATGTTTATAGGCTGGCATTATATTACCTACTAGCTGTTGCCCGCGACTTCGTCAACGTGGGTAGAAGATATAAGTTATGATTTATGCCTGCCCTGTTTTTTTCACATTTTCCATTGTATCTTCGCTCCTATTAGTCGCAGCGTGATGGTTTATAGCCTAAAGCCTTCCTCAATCAATGGTCTATTCAACACAAAAATAATTTTTCAATTTGAACCAGTAGTTCCTGAGATTAGCGCGTTCAAACAAACAAACAAACAAACAAACTCTTCAGCTTTATATATTAGTATAGAAGTATAGAAGTATAGATTAGGTATTGTAGGTAAAGATTAAGTTTGCTTATTTCCATAGAATTTCGATTACAGAAAGTACGAACTTCCACAATATTTCATCGCAAAATGTTGTAAACAGCGTTGAACATTTGCTACGATAAGCTTATAAGCTTTATGGAACTAATTCCTAGCAAGAAATTCCATATTTTAACGTCATCCAAAAAATCCCATGTCTGTGATAAATAAGGAACTTAATCCAAACGACTCGATTGCTTGAGGGTCCCCTCTCCGATACTATGTTTAATCTGCCAAGATGTCAGAAACCACCGAAATGTACCTCATAAATATAACATTTTTTAATATCTTCGGGTTTTTCCTCTTGATTTCCTGACACCCATAGTAATAACTTCTTATGTTTTGTCTATATGTCTATTTCAAGAATTGTCAGTTTTTTTTTTCTATTTCTCTTTTTTATTTATCTGTAAAGGATCTTTTACAAATATTATTTTTGTTTTTCTTGACTTTTGTGGTCCACTGCAGCCTAAAATCATGAATTTATTACTCTTGTTTGTTTTAGTCATTACATGGTTTATTATTTTAAGAAATTTCAATGAACCGATTGATGAAAAATCTAGTTGATGTCGTTTTCCAGTCTGCTTAGCTTAATGGAATCAGTCAAGTATTAAACCATGCATGCCTGAATAATTATTTGATTAAAGACGATCATTTTAGGCTTCGACGCAAAAAGGAGTGTTATACGTTTGACGAAAATCTGACTACTATCAAATAGCCGGACAGACAGCAGAGAGCGAAGCCTCAGTAATAGGGTTCCGTCCCTTTAAATACGGAACCCTGAAAAGCATTGTTATTTTACATTCAGGGACAGTATCAACATCCGACACATTAAACATTCTAAACGTTTGGGATACGAACCCTTTGAAGATAAAAAATAGACCAAATATATTAAAAACAAAAACAAATTCGGATGTGGATGTGGATGTGTTGGTATGTCACATGTTTCATTTGTAAAAAAAGGTTTAGAGATGCGTCCCAGAAATATCGAATAAGTTATCAATTTGTGACGTGTTTAGGTCAAAGATAGTAATAATGACGGTGAAGTAAACGTATACAATATTCGCAAATTGAAAAAAAACATACATCACAAAAGTGCTTCCTTTTCCTAGGCTAAAATAATACTCCATTTCACACCAAGCTATGTGACTCAAGAAATACTCCATGTTTCATGAAAGACCAAGAATCATGATAGTATCACATATTATGTAAGTTCTTGCATAAATTATGGTACACCACAATATCCTTACAGAACAGACACGTGCCTAGATTAACACTAATTAACTGACCTCAGACCGTAGAGATTACACGTCTTAACCCAAACTGGACATCAAAGACAAAACTAGTAACCTACCTGTAGAAGAAGACCCCTTAAAGCTATCGTAGTCTTTGTGGGACCGAGATAGCGCTCTACGGAGCTGATTGGCATCTCGCTCGACAGGTGACAATATTAATGCTTTGTGGTCTCATAGTACACACTAGTATAATTAGTTTTATGTTCTACAATATTCTAAGTAGTAATTGTTGCAATAAATGGTTATAAACAACAACGAGGTAATAATAGTGATCGTTATTATATAAAGTACTAAGGAATTGGAGTTTTTGTTGAAACATCCGAACAATGTTATTAGTAGAAACAGGATCTTAGGAATAACCAATTAGTTATATAGGATGGTAAAATACTTCAAATTCAGTTTCAAAATCATGTCTGATACGAAAACCTTTGAATTTATAATAAGTATTTAAAAAACAACACTAATTAAAGAATATTCTACTTCTATAAAGAGAATTCTTCTTCTAATGCGTAGCTTTTAAATTTCTAGCCAAATTTTGACACTAAATTGACAGGATTACAGACAACTTTAAGACCGCTCAGCTAATTGATAACTGTTTGTTCCAAGTTTTCAACAGACATTAATCTCTGACTTAAACGCATTTGAAAAGCTAAATACTTACATTGTTTGTTATAAAGTGGCATTAAATAAACAAGTGAATTTAAAAAATGGAAAAAAAATCTTTTGTTTTGTCGGCCAACACAGAATTCAATAGTAATTAGGTTTGTCTTCAACCCAACGGGATCTCAGACGTTCTTTACTCATGTCATCTATTTTTAATGACCATTACGTAAGACCTACTACATCGGCCATCTGTAGCGACCCCTGTAACTACTAGTAGGACCTGGTATTACTATTTATTATTTGTATCTCTTTTCAGTCACAGGTGCAAGATGTAGAGGCCTTGTTAAGAACTTTAAATGGATGGGGGATTTTAATGTGATGGGGTATCTACCAGAGGCCATCCACCCCTGCTCTATAAAAGAACAAACATGGACGGCCCAAGGTACTAGGTAGCTACAAAACTATTGCAAATTGAATTGTGTATGTGTATGTGTAACTGATGAGGGCTATTGGTATTAATAATGTTATTATTTATTACATTTTTAAATAAATCTTAAAGCAAGCTTACTTGTGAATGAGCGATGCAGACTGTGCACAGTAGCACCACGCTACAGAGCAGCGTGACGCACAGAGCCGACACGAACAGCGCATGCTTCAGCCGCACGCAGTACCGCCTGTACAGGGCTTCCAGTTCAAGCTCTGTGCCTTCCTCCTCTGTGGACAAACATAAGAAAATATCAATAAGTATAAAATAAAATTGATGAAGATTAAAAAACTCTGTTAATTTATCACAATGTCAAATTATTAACACTTGACGTGTTGCTAAATTGTATGGTTGACTGTTATGCAAACAGAACCCTTTTCCATTTGTCTTAAAAAGTTGTTTGTGATACCAGTAAAATAATTTAAAGGGCACTGTCTTGATCCTGTACAAATATTTAAAAAGATTTTACAGTTAAAAATAATAAGATTACGAGTTATATAAAAAGGATCTCAATTAAATCAACTTGACAAAAGAAAAGTCAACAGAGTGATCCCTTTCTGAAGATCAAAAATTTACATCAAATAAAGAAAAGATATAAAAAGTTTAGCAACTTTTGATTGATTGACTAACAAATGCCAACAAGAGAATGAATCCGTATTTTTTAATTAATTGATTCTTTGAATTAGGTAACAGTTCCTTTTATGACGATTTTATAAGAAATGACATAGGTATCTATGTATATATATAACATTATATAACTTTCGGTTGAGTTTATTTCTGTAATAGATAGATAGATAGTTTTATCATTACATATATTCTTATGGATTGTCTTCTCAATTAAGACTGAAAACGTATGACTTGATGCCCATTATATCTAAACTTGTATATACTCACGTAGATAAAAAATAAAACTGGTCTAGTGTGGTTTGGACTTGCGACACTGAGAGTTAAGTACAAACTAATTGATAGTACTCTCAATTTTATTTGTCGCCAAAAAATGGATGACTGCAGTAACCGTTGCTAGAAGTAGTATATTTTGTTATAGGTAATGGTAACAGAAATACATCGTCTGTGAATATTTCAACTACGAGTAACGATTTACAGGCGGTAGATAGTTTGCTCTTTAATAGCGTTCCGTTTTCACCTGTACCTTATCTTTGAAAAAAACATAAAAATGCTCTTTTTATTAATATTTAACGCATCACAAACTGTAACTAGGTAAGAAGTGTAAAGAGTACACTTAATTAATTTGTTAAGCACTGATTTAATGTGCTCTATTGTGTACTTTCTTTCTTGGAAACTCAATAAATAAATAACTGCAGAGTTCTACATACTGAAAAATCTAAACCCAAAACTGCTATAAAATACAAAAAAGAAACAATGAACTAGTCTAGTTCGACACGTCTATTGTGTTATTTTTATGTTTCGCGGAACTAGAAATTGGATATGAACTGACATTGGTTGGTTTGCGGCGTAGGTTGTATGGCCCACGGCGAACTGAAATGCCGATACTAATTGAGAAGAATTTAGTTCGAACCAAATAAACCCAGTTTTGTTTTTGGAAACCACCTACGTTTTAGTATTTTCAGGGTTAATGTGGACTTTTAGGATTTTAGGGATCTATACCAAAAGAGTGGGACAGAAAGTTATTGCTAAGGCTACACAGTCCGTCCGTTGACCGGCTATCAGGGTGTATCTCAGGAACCCTGATAGCTACACAGTCGAAATTTTCACAGATAATGAATTTTGGTAGTCACTTTAAAAACAAATGCTAAAAATAAAAATATAGCTGACAGTTTTTTTGCAGATTTGCCTATTTTAATTTAGCCTATTGTTACAGAAACCTAAAACCCAGAAACAAAGGAATCTTATGCACATGAAAGGTTTTTAAAGCCCGTCAAGTAAATAAAGAAATGTAAGCCACGTTTTTGCGTAATCCAACATTTACAATGACACATTGCCTTGAAAAGTACAGCCTTGCATAATGTACTGTACTCGACGTGAAATAGTAACACTCTATCCAAGTAGATTTCTGTTATTTAGAAAGGTATACCTAAAAACGTATTCATCACTATTTAAAAGCCTTTTTCGGCCACTTCAGATTCACATTACAGTAATTTAATAACAATATTTTTGAGGACTTATATTGCACGGAATAATATCAAAACCATTCAATAAAAAAATCTATTCAACTGTTCAGCAATATCTTTTAAGAAGCTCATAATAATGTAGTCACCAAAATACAATCAAAGCGCGATTCAGAAATGGAGTGCCAATAAACAACGCCATCTAGTTAGTAACTAACAAATTACTAAAACAAATATTAAACGTAAATTCATTCATAAATCACAGTTTTAATATTCTTATAGTAAACAATCTTTATAAACCGCAAAATAAAACTGTCTCCAACAAACCCGATCACTTTTTATCCCCGTTTAAAAACAAAACCAACGCTTGAACGTAAAGGCTGGATACAGACGGCTTGACAGCTTTTCACAGCGACTTGTTTGACCATCACTTCGTTGAGTTTCACAAGCTGTTGTGTGTACTGTACACTGTACCACTTTTCATCAATGGGGTTTAAAGCCAAGCTTTATTGGAAAATGTATTCAGATTGAATTTCTGAATGAAACTTTAAATGATCTGTAAATTGAGTCTTGATTTTAAAAAAGTAATAAATCGGTATTCGGGTGAAATATTTTCGTTTGTATATTTTTTTAGTAATCGTGGTTACAATACTGATCTAACTAAATATGAGTAGATGCTATTGACAGAACTTTTGATGAAGTGACAGCGTAGGGTATGAACGTTGGACTTCCAGTTCTAGGTTGTATGTTCGAATCCCGACAGGCAAAAATGCCTATCAAAATTACAAATTAATCGTCACTTGCTAAAACCGGTGATGAAAAAATTGTTAGGAATATTGCCACTTAAGAAGCCTTTGGGAGGTTTACACTCTGATACTAGAGTGTACATCAACTTTAAGAAAATAAAAAATTCAAGCTAAAAGCAACCTTATTTCCTCCTAAAAAGATCAACCACAGTTTTTTGTGCAATCCTCATTAAGGAACTCCCTATTAACACATTGATTACATGATTACTGTAATCGTACAAAGGATAACAATTCCAGGGTATCATTAGAGTCGTTTGTTTGACAATAAGGAACAAAGGTAACCACATACCCACTACATATTATGTATATTGTAGGGACTATTTGTGTTTCATGTAACTACGCCCTTTATAGCAAGGAAAATTATGGATATTAATTATGTTTCATATTAGAAAAAAGGTTTTGTCAAATTTAGTCATTGGTAAATATTTTCTGGAGTCTGAAGTATACGTATGTATCTCATAACGAAATGTAAATATTTTGCAAATTTCTCCCATTGCTTTGATATGTGAGATTCGAATTCATTATCTGGCGTTAAGATCATAAATCAAAATAAAACTACTTTTACGGATTTTAATGTCTAACATTCGCGTAAACCTAAAAAGCCACTATCATAAATCGACTAAAATATTTTTTCCAATGACTATCCTACAGACAAAAATAATCAAAAACGATTGATGAAAAACACACTTTCATTTAAAAGTCACCCCTATGTTATGAATGACGTAGCCTTTTAAGGAACCGCACAAAGGGATAGCTATACTATACGTGTACTCAACCAGAAGTGTTGTCTCGGACAGTTCAAAAGCAAAAGGCTTGCAAAATCATGTTGTAGTATGTTCCACAGCCGCAGGCATTCGGAGTCTGTCATGGTTTTATATTGTAATAACGTTCTATGGGAATTTCATTTTGCTTGTTGTCCCAATCTCATGGTACACGTGCAAAATGAGACGATTCTAGATAAACTATTTAAGGTTCCGTAGCTAAATGATCAGCACTGAAGTCTTATAGAACTTCATGTTTTCTTTCTGCTTTCGTTGCCTTTCTGCTTTAGATACTTATTTTTTTTTAATTTCGTATCTACCACTATAAAGATTTCAGCATAGTTTGTGAAAAGGCTCTGCTGAAGAAATGTATTATAGCATACATATTTGTGCAGGAGTGTACAAGATCATGATGATCAGATCATACGGGTCATTTGAAAGGTACAAGCAGTAAAAAGTACAATAAAATCATTACCAAAGCTTTGGAGAAGAAATCTTTTTTCTGTTAGTGGGACATATCAACACTTCTACAAAATATTTGGTGGCTGTGAACAGCTCTTCCTATCTGACTAACCTAAAAAGAAATGTCGAAACAAACTCAGGGCTCCGTCAAAACCAAAATCAGCTCTTTAAGTATATTATGTATACTCGTACCAACAACACTCTATTAAAACTTTCAGTAATAAAACCTAATTAAACCCTTGCCTACATAGTAACCACGCCGAACGCCATTCAATTTCAGCTCTATCTGGTATCAGGCAGGCTTTGTTCCTAAACAATGCTGGCTCCATTCAATTAGGGTTTAGTTCTAACACAAAACGCTCGAGTGCAGTTTGCGACACATTAGCTTTGACGGGTAATCAATTGAAATAACAGCTTCGATGGTTATGAACGTTCTATATACTAATAATTTAGTTTTTTTTTATATATTAACTTTTTGCTAAAGAAAAGTTTTCTTTTACTTATTTAGAATAGGAGCGTCTAATAAGCATGATAACACTCTATTAATAATAATTAACGTGAAGCGGATTCCTAATTGTTAATTTAACATCGGTTCACTCACTCGCCTCCGGATCAACTCTTGATTTAGCACTCCGATTGAGACCAAAACTAGTCCGACTGGCATTTTAGTACTTTTTTCTTTAAAATCTTTTTTGTTTTATAAAAAGAAAACCAAACTGACATAAGAATTTATTTAGATATACATACAGTTCATAGTCGTAGGTACTATTCGTCGAGTAATCTCAGGAACTCCAAAATTTTGACCAAGAAAAAACAAAACATTTTCAAAACACAAAGACATTAGCTTAACCCCATTGGTCTAATTGACCGGTGTAGTTATTCAAACATGTTCAAGGGAAAAGGAACTCGTTAGAGGGCAATTAGGGCAATTTGGGAGCATTCGTCCCTTGACAAAAAAAATGTAAGGCCGTAAATTAACTGCCCTGTTCAAAATTAGGTCAGCGCATCTTGCTTTGTTGATTAAATTGTTTAAATTAAAACTGAAAAGAACCTTTTTTCTTAGAATTGAGAGTAAGCGTAATCGGTTAAGTTGTTAACTTTTATCCGCCATTTTTAACATTATTCTTTTAATGAGATTTTATTTAAATTTTTAAAGCTCATAAGAAGTCTTAAAAGGCTTAATAAATTACTTATTCAGAGGTAAGTTAAAAGGCGCTATTTACCGTAATCTTGAAAGCCTAATACATAAATCCGTTGGTAATTAGTAGATATTTAATAGTTATGCCTCTTATATTTTACTTAAATATTTATGTAATGTACTTTTACTTAAAATTTATGATATCTCAAGATTTTTTCTTTCAACCAAAACTATTTGACTACTGTAATTTTCAGAAAATATAATGCAGGTTTATAAACAAAAACAAAACACTACCATCTAAAATATATACAGTTGTGTATGTACACACACATACACAATTCGTAGTTTATTTACGTTGAAATAATTCCTATGCCTACGTGTTTTCATTGCTATATGAAAACACAAAAAAATTCGTTACAGAACCATTTATTTGCACATCAACCGTAAACAATCAACTTTATCTTACGAAATAACACCATTTTGGGTGTCTTAAAAATAAATGGACGTAATGTGTGAGGACTTTCTGCGTAACAATAACTTCTTATTCTCTTTGTATATAATAACTTTATATTATGTTTACATACGATTTTGTTTACAGTCTTTCAAAGAATAAAACCTCTTTTTACAGAAAAGAGCTTTGAACTTTGATTACGAGGATTTGTTGCTCATATTAAGAGTTTTTGTTCACGGTCGCTCGTGACAGGGCCAATCTACGAGTAAGTATGCGATGCTCAAAAAGTTATCCTAATGGCTGGCGTTAATAGTAGCGAACCTATTAAAGTCTAACTCGTAAAGATAGAAGATAGATAAGATAGAATTTAAGATTTTACTTTAATTGTTCACGAAAACAATAAGTTTGCAAAAAACTGTACCCACATCAATGTTGCATACTATTAAAAAGCTAGTCTATCTAAATTTGCAATCCTTCCTTTTAGTTAACTCCAAATGTGAAAAAAATGATCTTAACCACCGTTGTTGAACCTCCACTTCTATTTTTAGTTGTTTCTTATTCCTTGTTATAGCGGCAATTGAAATACATCGTGTGAGATTTTTTAACAATCTAACTATCATATCTCTCGGTTCCTGAGATACAGCCTCCTGACAAACGGACGGACAGCGAGTGCCTCAGTATTACATTTCCGTTTTTAATCTTTGAGTAAGGAACCCTAAAAAGAAACAACTACCCATTTCGTAAATTTTATTGTATACACCTTCATGCAAAATACACGTTGATACCTTGAGGCGATACTTTGGCAGAGTTTGAAGTGCTTGTAAAGAACTTGCCAAGTCCGCTTACATTACATCGGTAATAGCATTTGTAAATAACACTAAACTTCATGATAAGAGGTATTGTAACGGGGAATATTGGCTTCCGTTGAAAAGCTTTTGTGAATCTTTTTCTATTATTATCTTAATATGATTTTTTAGTGTTAGAAACTAACTAAAAATAGTCCGTCAGGTAGACTATTAAAAATATAGGATTATTTATTAAAAAAAAAGAAATTAAAACAATGGTGAAACTTATGGAGCTGGCGGGTAATAACTCGTGGATAAAAAGTGTACTGACAAGTGACGTCACTCGAGATTTTAACTTACTGTACAATCTTCATTTTTCTTTGTAAGCGCTTGAAAAAAATTGCCTATTTGATCTTTTTTGAAAATCTATCTGACGTCTATCTGGAATTAGACGTATTAGTCTAATACCTAACTGCTAATGGTAGAACTATTTGGGTGTAGGTAGTCGAGTATTTTACAAAATGAATAACTCTGCTAGAATTTATTAATTTAAAGGTCTGAGTAAAAAGGCTTTACACTGCATAATTATATTAATTTTCAGTATGATGTTGTCGAATTAATAGGCTTTTAGGTCTATATATGTAAAACTAAAAACATTTCGTATATTTCTGTAATTGAAATGTTGTTCTGAAAATAACATATAAATTAATTGAATTAACAATACAGCAATGACACCAGACATCTAGTCCACGAGGAACATATAATATTGTTCCAAAATAAATTGAAATGGCGGACCATTTTCGTTAAATGTTAAAATGCCACTCGAAACTTTTGCCAACACCAATCAAAACTCCAAAGCACGATATAAGCCCCATTCGTTTTAAAATACGGTCATTCGTAACGTTTTTAGGGTTCTCTAACTCAGAAAATAAAATACGAAATCCTATCAAAGTTGTATACTCTCTGTCTAAGCCCCATTTGCAAAAAGGTTTTTCGAATTACACAAAACCGTAAAATTGAAGAGATCAATAATATTCTATTCACAATAAAATCATACACATTTTATTACCGATTTTCAAATTGAAAGTACTGAACCAAACTCGATGTTATTAAATAGAGACAGCTATTTTGCGTGAAATAAAATACGATTCAACCAGATCAGTTAATGCAGTCCGAATTGTTGAGGCAACAAACATTTAAAATCTGACGAATCGAGGACCTCCTTCTTTTTGAAGATGCGACGATCAAGTATAAGCAGCCACAATTGTGTCAAAATGTCGCATCATTCAGGTACTTTAAAAAAATCAGGTCAATTCTGTAACTGTATTTTCAGCCAGTCAATGTTATAAGTTGTTAACATAAAACGTGACAA
Source organism: Trichoplusia ni (assembly GCF_003590095.1). Taxonomy (NCBI): domain Eukaryota; kingdom Metazoa; phylum Arthropoda; class Insecta; order Lepidoptera; family Noctuidae; genus Trichoplusia; species Trichoplusia ni. The sequence continues at coordinate 24,055 of NW_020799989.1, forward strand.
GAAATTAAATTCAACCTTTCAGGATGACTCGTACTTGTTTATTTTTTACTGTCTACCCTTTCGAAGGCTGAAGGGTTGACTGATTGGCAGCGGGGCATGTTGCGGGTTTTATTGTTGACCCAACCCTCTTCGGATCAGCTTGAGCTTTACTGATAGGATGTGTGTGATGTGTATGGTGCTGTCTACGCATTCTTGTCTTTTGTTTATCTGGTACATGCGACCAGGACTATAGGAGTCGTATTGTTTGTGATTCTGTTTCGTATTGAGTATCTTGTTGGAGTCCCAGAGATGCAATTCTAGGTTCAAGCTCTATTTTTCTATCAGCATTACTGATTTAAAAAAAAAAACAATAAAATTAAACCGCGAAAAAATCCGTAAAAGTAGTTTCATTTCAATGTCTAACATTTGCGTAAACCTAAGAAACCACTAAAAAAAATCCTTAATAGTTTATTAGATATGGGAAAATGTATGCGAGCAATTTGGATTGTTTCTGAAGTGATGAAAATAAGGAGTCTAAAATTTAATTAACTACTATTAATCACGACGCCAACTCCCTGCGGGTAGGACAATTCAAATTCTAAAATTGGGAATCGAGAATTATTCACAATATTTTTCTTTACCAATGAAACACTTCTAGAAATAATTGTCACACATATTATATATTAATGAAGCCCAATCAAATATTAACCTTGTTTTCGGGGAACTGACCCATTACGGACCACCTAAACAAATAATAAGAGTCCCCTCATAAGATTCCATCTCGCCTCCGTAAATCGCAACAAGTGATAAAGTAAATACTGATATTGACTTTCCGTCGCACCTCCCAATATTTGCGGAAACTCTTACAAAGATATTTATGTTTACTCTGACGATGAAGTCGGGTTCGTTCTACAGACTTCGAGCAAATAGACTTTTTTGTGGTCTTATTTCTAAATTGGCTGAATCCATGTTACATAATATTGGATGGTGTCAGACTGGATGAAAAATGTTAAGATCGATTTTGATGTTTGGGCTTGTATATCATAAAATTCGCGTTAAAATTTTAGTTAAATTTACAAAAAATATTTTTAACTAATGTTATTTTATTAGCCAATAGAGGAAGTCAGTTTTATCGGTGTTTTTCGGTATTCGGTGGATTGTTTTTCGGGCTCTGTATTTTTCAAGCGTTCTATTCTAGTAAAGAACTACTAAAAATATGACTAATGTTCTTATGGTGAGCTTCTGAATCGGGTCAAACATTTTTAATGTTTAATAGTCCCATAATAATGGTGGAATTTTCCTTATTGTTAGTTGGCTAACATAGCTATTGTTTTTGTTAGTAGTAGTAGTAATAAACAAACACACATCATAGGCTCCGAGAATTAAGTGTGGTCCATCCTCTGTATGAGAACCCACTTTATCGAAGTGGTCTGACATATCATTTCTCTTCTCTACCTTGCGTGTTTGAGTTTATATAAATTTAATTCCGTAAAAACCCGATTGGCAGCGCTTTTTGCCAATTAAAATAATAAAGATAGTAAGCTTACATGTTTTAATATTAAAAACAAACAAAATCGTCTGAAATTGTCCACAAAGTCAATATTGAGTTAGTCGGCCAATTGACCCGTTTTAAAAGGTCGGGATCGGACAAGGACGGCAGCGTCTGATTGTCTCATGATTCAGACACATAAAAATGTAATGCGTGTTCACACGAACTCTACATTACGGGTATAAAATAAAACTAGCTTGCAGGATCATTTCGGTTTTATTGTGCTGTGACGTCATATACGTGATGTCAGATTTTATTGAGGCTCCCGCGTTATTTGAATTGACATCGTATAAACTTTTTGCAGTCTTTACAGTTAAGGATGTTCGTAGAAAGGCGTTGATAATTAGTAATTTAATTCACAAACATTCAAGACACATGCACTAACACTAAAAAGGTCAAATAAAATCTTAGAAAATGTGACTCATAATTTTGTTTGCGGATACAATAGAGGATTACTCCTGCGTATTTATCGAGAAAGCCCGTCTAGTTTCAGACCCAACCAGAGTCCATAATCAGTCGGGAGTTGAACTCCAAACTTGTCTATCAAAGTACTCCATAGTTCATAAACCTTTTAATATGTAGTTTTGTTTATTCGAAGAGTTTAAGCTTTTTACCTCTTTTATTGGAGAATCTACTATTACTATTTTTTTTATTTCCATCCATTTCTTAAGTAATCATGACAACTATGGGACCATAAAACTGTTATCAAATCGGTTTCCATGACAACCGCCCACCATGGTTACCGTTCGCAAAATTGCTTGAATACGAGACATATTGCTGTGTAAATGATTGATGTCATGTGGCTTCACGACCTGATACATTTGAATCAAACTGAGAGGATTCTGAGAAAGGAATCAATGCGATGATTGGTTATTGTGCAAAATTTTTGTTCTTGTTACGCCCTACACACTTATTTTGTTATTTATTTCTATAATAAAATTGTAAACGGAAAGACAGCGTGCTGCTGGGGTTGTTTCTTCTCTTACAGCAAGAGCACTTAGGAAGCGATGAAATGTGGACGAAACTTGGTGCTGTCCAATGTAACCTGACCTTTAGCGTGCTACTTAGTAGCGTAATTTTGAATAAATGACATTTGCTTTGGATTTCCTTTAGCGGTGCCTCTCCAACGAGTTAAGGTTTGCGATCAGCTTGTTGTAATCCTACTTATCAGTAGTCCGGTAGAACAGTTCTTCTACGATAGCTATCCCGATCCATTCCCTGATTTTACTTAACCAGGACTTATTAGTACTTAGACAGTATTTCAAAATTCAAATAGTCAAAATCTTAATAATTATGTTCAACTTTCATATTCATGGTTAATTAATATCATTACCATTTCATCCAGTAAAAAGCCTGTGTGAGGCAGGTATTGTAACAAAAACAAAAAAATCGCGACCTCGAACTGCAAACATCTCAACACTGTCTAAACAAGGCTCAATCGATATTATCAATCGATAAAACTGTCCAGCTTCTCGATAAGGATTGGACGATTTGACATCGATTTAGCTGTGTTACTTCAGTATCTGATTGTATAATCTTTCATCTCATTGTAAGATAAGAGAGTAGTTGGAATGAAGCGCTGAGATGTCGAATAGTGTATATATTTAAATTAAATATTAATTCTTGTAAGCAAAGCAAGACTTGAATTGGAAGCAAGAATTGAATATAATTTTAATACAATACGAATATACATAGTTTTATTTTCTCTGAGCCTGAAAAACTAATTTTGATGTAAACTCGGACTGAATATTGATTTAAATGTATTTTCAGATTTAAGTTAAGACTCGTCTAAAAACAAGCTGTTTTTTTGTGAAACCGGCGTAATGTTTTCAGCTAACAAACTATTACAAAAATAAAACGAAGGTATTTGAGATCAAAGAATAAGAGATCAATGTTCGCAATAAAATATGTTTCTTGCGGAAATTTATATCTGCAATAAATTAACATTAATACATCTATCTACTCTCACAATCCATCTTTGCTAAGTACTTGTGATCGTTTCGTTAGAAATACGATGTTTTCATTACATTTAGGTGTCTGAAGATAATTTCTATATTTTAAGTAGGTTAATAATATGATAGTTTCTTTTCAGTCACGGGATCACTTCATGTGAAGAGACCCGGTCCTTTTTAAAGGCTTGCACGGGGACACAGGTCCAACATGAAGAGGCCTTGTTGAGAACTTTAATCTAAAATGTGATGGGGTATCTACCAGGGGCCATCCACCCCTGCTCTATTAAAGAACAAACATGGACGACCCAAGGTAGCTACAAAACTATTGCAAATTGTAATGTGTATAAATAATAAGGGCTATTGGTATTAATAATGTTAAATGGTTTCTTCATCATCTAGCCGTGCCTCTCCAACTAGTGACGGTTATCCATGAGCTTGTTGTCCTCCTGATCAGTAACTCGGTGGAACACGTCTTCTACGCTAGCTATCCCAGTCCAATCCCTGATTTGTCTTTTTTAAGCGACTCAGCCCATGATGATAAAGGCCACATTTTTACGTCCCTGCATTGGTATTGACCCTGCACCTTGTATATACAAATCAGCACATAGAACTGCAAGGCAGCTAAGACATTTTACCTAAAAGTACTTAACCGCGGTGCCAATCAAATGCCTAAATGTTGCAACTTCAAACCCTCAAATGACTGCGACAACATGAGACCTAAAACTAAAGACTACAGTGACCTAAAACTAAGTCACGTTCATTATTCAACCATTAAGATAGCAGTAATAGCCTAGTGGAGAGACCGCTGGGCTGCGAAGTCAAAGGCCAAAGGTTCAAATCCCGGCACACACCACTGTCTTATCGATTTCATGTGCGTAATACAAAGTAATTATCGTTCGGAAATCAACGCAGATTACTTTTAAAGACAGTTACGGGCAGCTTCAAACCTGAGACTGGATTGTATATCAACCATAAAATAACAAAAAAATATCCAGCCATATACTAAAATAATTATTTCTGGACGACATACTTAAATGATTGCCCGTCACATCACTTTAACGCCGCGTTGACTTAAACCTTCCCGAGTATCCACACAGTCAAAATATAACCCTTTGGATACTTTTAGACATAGAGACCGAAACTCTAAGTATAAAACAATAAATTCTAATTTGCATTA
>NW_020799990.1:0-68577 GCF_003590095.1 Trichoplusia ni
TCTATCAGCCTCAGTGTTAACAGCCTGGTTTTCTGCGTCATCGGCTGAAGGCTCCGGCGTCGGCCGGCAACGGGGAATCACGCCGTTGTACTCGCACATTCCAAAGATGAGGATTGCAAAGCCAATGAGATGTTGCCAGTGGAAGCTCTGCCACCTCACAGCTAGCGAAAACATCCATATCACGAAAGTCCTGAAAAATATTTGTCCTTAAATTAAGATTCCAAGAATTTATAAAGAATTATGAACCTTATGTTATTTTAATTTTTCTTTTAGTAATAATTTCTGAGTACCTACACGAAGAATCAATCAATCAATAACTTTATTGCATTCCATAATGTGTACAAAGCTGGTGGGTAAAAATTAGGAAAACAATTATGGACCCTGTCGGGCACAGCAAAATTTGTTTTTTTAGAGGAGAGGATGAAGGACGCTTTTTAACATTTTAATATTAAATCAAGGAAGAGAATTTACTTTTACATATTTAAGTAGATTTGATTTATTCTATTTTAATTATTATTATTTATGACATATTTAATATTATTAGTTTATACTATATACATTCTATATTATATATAAATCTTTATTCATTGTTTTATATACTATATGTATTTTTTATTAACTAAATAGTAAGTATATAATTATATAATTAAAGATATGGCACGGTAAGTAGGTAAATATATTAATGTATTAAGTATTAATATTGCTTGTTTGTAGTTAGAATTTTATTTGAAGTATTCGTCGATTGTGTAGTAGCTTCTATCTAAGACAAATCGTTTTCAGTTTATTGCTAAATATATTGTTTGATTCTGTATTTTTTATGTATTCTGGTAAATTATTGTAGATTTTAATGGACGTAACAACGCACTAGAGGAGTGCATCTTTAATCGTGAAGTTGGTAGATTGAGTCGATTTCCATGTCGAAGTTTATATTTTGTTTGAATGTCTTCTCTTTTATTGTAGAATTGAGGGTACCTTCTTACAAATTACAAATTTTCAAATATATAGAGACAGGGCAGAGTTAAGATGTTTAGTTCTTTGAAGTGTGGTTTACATGAGTCGGTGTCTTCGATGTTAGTAAGTATTCTTATAAGTTTTTTCTGTATTGTAAAGAGTAAAGGTGCGTCTGTACTGTTACCCCACAATATTATTCCATATTTAAGCCAAGCGAACGCGTACGCATAGTATCTTACCATTGCTGTTTTGAGGTCTGTAGTTTTCTTTATTTCTCTGAGAGCATATGCAAATTTAGATAACTTACTTTATAATTTCTGTATGTGAGGTTTCCAGTCAATGTGCGTATCTATATCTAGGCCTAAACGGGTGAATTTATTTATAATTTCTAATTTGGATCCTTTGTATTCAAAATTAATATTTATGGGGTTTTTTTGGTCGCGGGTGAAAAGCAATTATTTTTGTTTTATTAAAGTTAATTTCAAGGTTGTGTTCGCTCATCCAAAATATTGTGGTGTCAAGTAAAGATGTTAGTGTTTGGTTTAAATTATGGTTACTACAACATGATGTTAGAATAGAGACGTCATCGGGCAAATAATACGCTCTTTTCGTTTACTTGATTAGGGAGATCATTAATGTAGACTAAGAACAGTAGGCATCTTAGGACACTTCCCTGCGGTATGGAGGCGTTTACGGGTATGTTTTGTGATCTGATTTGTTCAATATGTTGTGTTTGTGTATTGTAGTGTTCTATTCCAACGACTTGTTCTCCGTTTTTTTAAATATGATGTAAACAGTCATGACTTTTCCCCGCGGATACCTATGTTGTAGAGTTTATTTAATAAAATATCAAATTGTACTTTATACAAGCTTTGGTCATGTCTAATAGTAGTCCAATAGCATATTTTTTATTATCAATAATTTTTAGTGCTTCTTGGATATACTTGTAGACAGCCAAAACAGTGGATCGGTTCTTGCGAAATCCATTTTGGCTGTCATTGAATACACTATTTTTTTCGCAAAATGCATAAACGCGGTTACACATGACTTTTTCAAATATTTTGATGCCGTTGCTAGTAGTGCAATTGGACGGTAATTGTTCGGGTCTGTTTCATCGTTTTTCTTGAAAATGGGTTTAATGAGCGCCTTTTTGAGTAGGTGTAGGTGTAGCAGGAATCAATAGTGAAAGCATGACGCAGATAGCATTTTCTTGTAACAAACAAATCCTGAAATGTTCTGTGTCTGGGTGTAATTTATCTATATATGTATGTATTTAGAAATATATAAATATGTTTATCAGTTGTCTAGTACTCATAATACAAGCTCTGCTTAGTTTGAGACTAGATGGTGTTTGTGAAAGTTGTGGAATATTTATTATTAATGGCTGAAACTGTAGTGCACTTCCTCATTTCACGAATTGAACATTACGTCAAGTTTTCACGACAATTATACCCTCGTTAAGAATTACAGTGTAGTACAAATTAAAAAAATTGATCTAAAGCAAGCACAAAGCTTTTGGACAAGTATATTGAACGAGAGCAAATTATTCACAGCCCTTTCTATTTCTAGTAAGAAAACTAACAATCATCGTTACGTGAATACCAAAACGTACGCACTAATGGAGTCTAGAACCATTCTGGTGGTAGCCGACATTTCCTTGGTGATGCTGACCCCGGCGAAGTTGAAGAACGCAATGGAGACGATAGTACCCATGGTAGCGACCAGCAGCAGAGGGTTGTTAGCTGGAATACCAGAAAACCGTTGAAGAGTAAAAAATTATCAGACGACTAAGAGTTTCCAATTATTAAACATTATAAGATGTAGTATTATGTGTTATATCTTTTTCATTTTCATGTAAGAAATAATATAAAAAATAATATTATAAATCACGTCACAACCAGTAAAACACAATGTTATAGCTGCCATCGATATTAATATTGTAAAAGCTGAAGAGTTTGTTTGTTTGAACGCGCTAATCTCGGGAACTACTAGTTTAAATTGAAGAATTAGTTTTGTGTTTAATAGACCATTCCTCGAGGAAGGTTATAGGCTATATAACAATACGCTGCAAGTAATAGGAGCGAAGATACAATGGAAAATGTGGCAAAAACGGGGAAAATATTCATCTCCGAGGGCTTCCGTTCAAAGATTTCTAACTTACATATTTTAACCACGCGGACGAAGTCAACAGCTAGTTTATGTATAAAGTGAAGAGATTATTATAAACTGTCATTGATTGACTTAAAAAAATCAAGGTTACTAAGACGCCATAACAGCCTTGGCCTATTTCGAGCTGTGTTTCGAGGTAAACTTAAAGTAAACGTAAAGTTCATTGTTAAACACGCTTTAAACTTCACGAAGTTCGCTAAAGATGAATTTTTTGGTGTACGTTTCGTTGACAGAAAGAAGCAAAGGGAAAAGTGCGGTAAAAGTTATAGGGAGAGGCCTGTTTGTAGTAAAGAGCCAATAAAAACAAATAATATAATCTATACTAATATATAAAGCTGAAGAGTTTGTTTGTTTGTTTGAACGCGCTAATCTCAGGAACTACTGGTACAAACTGAAAAAATATTTTTGTGTTGATTAGATCATTCATTGAGGAAGGTTTTAGGCTATATACCATCACGGGGCGAAGATATAATGGAAAATATAGAAAAAACAGGGCAGGTATAAATCATAACGTATATCTTCTAGCCACGCGGACGAAGTCGCGGGCAACAACAACAAAGTTCTTGTGACTAATATTATTTAAAATCAAGAGAAAACAAATACTACAGTACTAGTATTCTATCTTGACTACAATTTATGGTATTTTTATAATATCTTGTAGTACTAGGCTCTTTTACAGTACAAGTCGGGCAATACGCGATAGTAAACTTGCATCATCTATACTAATATATAAACCTGAAGAGTTTGTTTGTTTGATTGTTTGTTACTTACTTATTATTTTGTCTCGTAAACTCTTTTAGGTTCAGTACAAAAATATAAGATTTATAGTTAGAATAAATCTGATAAAATTTGTTGTAAAAATCAGTATAATTTGAGACGGTTAATAAATTTTTATATTATATCAAAAAAATCGGAATGACAAAATGTTTTCTTAATCGTATCAAAAATCACTGGGGCATTACTTTTAACGGACGAATTGAACACCTTATGTACATTATCTTTAATTTAGAATTTTAATAAAATACAGACATTCAGAAGAGATATACATCTTAAGACTAGATAAAATATGGATGCCATGTTAAATAGGATTTGGATTCGTGATGACTGCCAAGTCTTCACTGGTAAACTGCTAATTAAATATTGGATATCGTTAAAGGAAACAGATATTTCGTTTTTTTGTGACACAATTGTCTTAAACACTAAATCATCTGTACTCGTGAGTAGTTTATTACAAATGATGCAATAAACAATTACAGGAATAGCCAGTAGCAAAGTTCAGAATACAATTTTTTGGTATTGCAACACTGAACCATAAACGTAACGTAAACGAACTTTAGAAAACGAGTACAGTCGTTTAAAGAACAATAAATTAAAAAAAATATATTCGGTTACTACAATCACTTTAGTATAAGAAGACAATATTTGGACATTGAAAATCAATCTTATCTTAAATAATACTCAGAACTTAATGCCGGCTTGTACTTTAGCCATGAGGTCGGCTGACTGGTGCAGCTGCGAGCGTTCAGTCTGGGTCAGCGGCTGGCGGATGACGTCACACACTCCGCTACGACCGAGCACGCACGGGAGGGAGAGGAATACTTCGTCGTTAATGTCGTGTTCGCCCTGGAACAGAGTAAATATTATATTAGTTGACTTTGAAATAAGGCGAAGGCAAAAAGTTAGTGGACATGCTTGAATGCAATTAAAGGGAAAGGCTTGAATACTTTGGCGGCCACTGAAATACGTTTCTATCCGTCTAAGTGGAGGTGAATGTCATGAGGATTTTTCACTTATAGAAGCGATATAACTAAGGACATTGTATTCTTTGTTAGCTATTTTATTTCATCTGGATACGAAGAAATCCGAATCATTATTAAATCCGATGTTTCTTACGCCAACAGGACACTCTCCCCCTTCATATTTTACAAATTAGTAAATATAGTACCTTGAGGTAAGTAGACACAGCGTGCACACTGTTCGCGTTGGACAGTATAGCCCTTGCCAGCTGCGAGAGCGAGAGGCCGATAGCCCAGGAGGTGTAGCCCTTCAGCTTGATGACCTCGTAGGCGCTCTTGACGACCATGGTGTGCGTCTCCTTCCAGTTCTCAGGGTCACTGTCCGAGCCAATCTTCTGGTTCAAGTCGCTGAGCCGTACGCCCGCTATGTTCACGCCGGACCAGACGGGCACTAGTAATGTAATAATAGCTAGTTAGTTTTTTTATTGTAATTGGCCTTCTTCCTTCTTTTTTTATTTAATGTGAAATAGCCAAAATTTTGCCAAGCTGGTTGTATGTTTTGGCCGCTCAAAAATTAGTTAATACGTCTAATGCTAAATAAACATTGCTTTCAATACCAAAATTGTGCCTTAAATGGGAAAATTTTCTTAAAAAGTACCTACAGTGGAACATACAACTCATCATCCATGTTTAAAGCTCCTCTTTGAACAAAATCGATTAAAATAAATAGGTTACTGATATAAGGTTAGCTAAGGTTAGTAACAACACCTCACCGCTACTATCTCCGTGTTCCCCAATAATGTATCCGTGGCAGGAGGTGGTGGCGATGCCGAGTTTCTCCGACAGCAGGTAGCGGAACCGCGCCGAGTCCAGGTTCGTTCCGGAGCCGATGACGCGGTGCTTGGGCAGACCGCTCAGCTTCCACGACACGTACGTCAAAATGTCCACTGGATTGCTCGCTATTATCAGTATAGTGTCAGGACTGTGCTTCACGAGCTGAAATAAAAAAATATATTATGTCGAATAATCGATAGAAGAAACAAAAAAGAATAACCCAGTACAATGTTAGACCCTCATGTGTGAACAGATCACAGGTAAGGTATTATGTGTATATCAAGACCATTACCTTGGATCGGTGCACAAGTATTTGACTACTTTCTCCAATAAAGAAATAGTAATATAAATGTCTTTATTACTAAATGTAGCGTTGAAGGAAGTCGCTAACTTTGTTGTGCCTTATGGCATAGGCCTACTGGAATTTCATCTCGGATATAAACATAAAATTTTTTATTAGCTGAGGAAAAAAAATTGTGTAGCTATGATGAGGGAGTCTTGACTTTAAATGCAAAAATTCTTCATCAAAGTGATTACTGGTGATTTAAAGAGTTCTTTTCAATATGCATACCTTTATATTAATTAGAAAAATAATAATTCGGTGATCGGTATTCTTCAATTACCTGAGGTATAATAATCTTGAGGACATCGGTGTTCCTCTGCACCAGGTCGAGGCGGCTCTCGCCTTCCCGTTGCCTCACACCGGCCGTCACCACGCAGATCTTGGACCCCGCCGAGATCGAATAATCTAATAATAACAATAATTTATTTATTTAATTACCCAGCCTTTCTAAATGCATTTGGCATTGCATTGTTGGAATGCTAATTGTAACTGTGCTCAGACACGAAATAGTAATAACCAGAAAATTAGTTAATAAACAGAATCAACAACTAATGATTAATTGAGTCATTATAGGTTTATTCAACATCTTTGAATATCTAATACGAATTTTATTGCTCGCAACAACGCAATGTTTATTCACGGTATTCCACCTTCTTTTTTTACTGAAATTATTTTTATTTCAACGGATCTGTCCATCCGATTGCTTTTTTATGGTTTTGTTCTCAAAACAGAAAAGCGGAATCCTATTACTGAGGCTAAAGCTATCTGTCTTTCTAATAACAGGGAGTATCTCATGAACAAATGTTTCTTTTTTAACAGTATCATGTTGCGTTGTAGCAAAACTAAAATAGCGGATATCATGGAATTCAATTAGAAGGGAGACAAAAAAATGTGGTTTATCCCCGATTTGATTTTTAGCCCCCAGCATCGCCACTTCGACTCGATTAACTCGGCTTTTTGGATGATTTGATTGAGGATGTTTGCCCTTACCTGTGCTGGCTTGTATCTTAACATTCCTCATGAAGGCAGAGCCGTGCTGCAGGTCCATCAGCTCTCCCTTCAGCTTGTCAGCCATCACGTCTACCATCGCGATGTTGTTTGTAACACCCTGTAGCAACACGAGAATTTACATTCATCCATCACTGCTAAGTCTATTGAAGGAAGCTAAGGCTAGCAAAAAATATCAAGTATATGACGGCAAGAAGTAAACTCATAAAAGAAGCATATTTCCCACAAAACGTGCCTGTAAGAATTTTTTAAATGGTCTATGAGCTTAGAGACGTAGTTTGATCAAAATTGGTCCTAAGGTTTTTTTTAAACTTTCATCTTCAGAATTCTACTGAATATTTTTTTGTCTAATGACTAAATATATTGATTATTTAGAATCCTAGTCATCAATGAGAGTATTTATTGTAACAATCACGAGTTTCCGTCAGATAAGATTAGTTTCCATACTTGCATCACGCAGGGCGCGAGTGGTCGTACATGCAAGTATACACTTACATATCACGGCAAATGGGATGTCCCGTGCGCACATTTCTACACTGGCAAAAATCCATACTAGAGTTTATGCAGTTCGTTAAAGAAGGTTTATCAAAGGGTGTATCCTTGGAGAAAACTTAGTTACAAAACTTTTGGTTTCATTCTGAATAATATGGGATAAAAAAAAGAAACAAAATATTCAATCATATCTTTGATATAAGCCCTTTTTTAAGGACAATTTGGAAGCGATTATTTGCTTTTCAAAATGTAATTTTTATGGAAAAGAATGTGTAAGAAAGTCTATTTGCATTGACCATCACATTTTTTTTACTATACACATACTCATTCAGAGTGGGTTTATTTATACGGACTGCTTTTAACGAGTGCGTTGCTATCTAATCTAAAAATATTTCATAACATCTGTTGCCTCGCACTGGCCTGTGACGTATCGCGGGTAAACACACTTTGCAGAATTCCTGCACCATAAGTCAATTAAGGCATAAGGCAATATAAGCCGTTAATACTGTCTCTCTCATTAATATACAATATAATCATTTTCACCCGTCTTTAAAAGGGAGGAAGATCTCAATTCATCTGTATTTTTTAAGGTTTTACTTCTGAACTTCGACTGGATGAATCAATTCTAACGTGGCCTGTTTTTTCATGAAATAGCTGACATGTAGTAAAAAAACATCAAAGTTAGCTCAGTAGTTTTGAAGAATACAGGCACATTTTTAAACAGACTGGTCGACTCCACATAGGTACCTAAAAATCTGTAGTCACTTGTATTGCAGCCCGTCATCTATCGATTATACCAACAGCCATAAATACTTTAACGTTTCACTTCCTTTTCTGCGCTTCATGTGGCCATGTCAACAGTTACATTTATATTAGGTACTTAAATAACGAGCGATTTCTTATCGCATTATTCCCTACTTTCTGAGAATAATCTAGATACTGAGAGTAAATTGCATTCAATAATAATCTAAATAGAAAACGCTAAATATAGTTCACCAAAAAGGATGTTCTCAGTTCGTCGGTACTTTTTTCATGTTTTTGAAATCCGATTCCACTTGCAAGTGATGCTTTTAGCACCCACTATCATACTTTGTGCTTTTTATCACCCTTCTTTAGATTTAGTCAAATACCTTTTTTACAAGCGCTTTCCTTTGATATATCTAAGCATTTGAAGCCTTCTATTTTCTCACAAAAAAAGATACCTAACGCAGTCCTGAATAGACTGAAATGGAAGAAAAAAAGGGACACAAATAAGTTTTCTTACTCTCCCTATTAAAGATGGATACTAGAATAATAATTCTCATAAACAACACTAAAGTTGAGGATACATTTACAGCATATTAGTAAACTAGCTTGATTTCGCAACACAGCGTAGTACCTATCTCCAGGGATTTTACCCACTCCTGGGAATTGCCATAAACAGAACAATAAAGAAATAACAATAATAATTTTCCTTTGTGGCTTCGGATTAGAGTATACATTACCTTGTTATGACCATAAACTAATTCCACTCACAATAAAAGTACCGCGAGAAAGCAATAATTCCTAATTTTTTAAAGCCTTAAAGGCACTGATCTAGCCAATTCACAAGCGCGGCAGGATCGATGCCATTTCTAAATATCGATACATAAGTCAGTTTAATTTAATAAAAGAAAATATTTATAAACTAAAACCGTGCAGGGAGTCGATTATGTAGCTATATTGGAAAGAAACTATGAAAGATAAAGGGTTTTAAAACAAATGAGAGAAGTATTTTTATATCTGCCTGTTGTCAGTTTTTAACAAAAAGAGAACTACTTTTTCAGATTTTGAAATAAAAAAAAAGTAGAATAGATAAAAGAAAAACGACTCCCACAGTAAGGAATTTAATCGTTGTGTCGCGAGGGTTTTCACAAACATACAAATCACATGCACAAGCCTAGCAGATATATAATCACGAACAAAACAACTTTTTGTTGCTAAAACCGACCACAAATAGCACAGCGCAATGTGTCGCGGGTTTGATCCTCGGACAAGCACTTGTCGGAACCAAAACTTTTCCTAAGTCGGGATGTTCTTGTGCAGTACTTGAAGTTTGTAAAAACCTTTGCTTACACTAACTTACTTTTCGTATAACTATTCATCATATCATAAATATACACTGCTTCAATGTATGCTGATATCTACCCTCTTCATATTCGAATGATATCAAACAGATAGTTCGATAATTACGACATCATCGGTCCCCAATGACTAGATTGTGCGAGTCGAAAATTTTTGATAGTATAAAATGAAGCAGAAAGGACGATTTGACCGCACATACACAACATAAAATACATCGGCAATTATTTATGAAGATAAATAAATAGTACAAAAAACACTGAACCGGAAAATGAATTGCAAAACCACACACAATATAACTAGTAAACTGTCCACAGGTCGCGGCCACACGGGAGTGTGACGTCACCCTGATGAAACCGAGGCAATAGTTAAGTAATTACATCCATGAGATCAGACACGTTAATTCTTATGGACATCATCTGACATTGTATTATTGTTACAACTGCAGAACGTTATTTAAAGTGTAAAAATCACCGAAATTTCAATTTGCTTTTTCCTCATCTTTGATTATTATCGAATGTCTTTCCTTGCGCATATTGAATAGTTATTTAACGAATATGTAAGCTGAGTTAATACTGCTCAATATAATATGTAAGTTACCTGTGTGATCATGGAGAAGACAGCGGCCATGCCGACTTGTCCGACACCAACCACCGTCACCTTGTTCCCGGTATCGTCCAGCTTCTCCTGAACGGGCTGGAACAGCTTCTCAATCGTCGCCATCTTGCCTAGAATTAAATTCACAATACGTGAGAACACCGACTCGCATTGCTTAGCACTTTTAATATTATTCTTTAGAAAACTTTGCACTAGAGGCCCCATGGTGAGGAAACGACCGCCGCGCACCGCTACGGTAATGATACGCGAAGTTCCTTGCCTTGAAAATCGCTCAGTGCGCTCAAACGAATAGGCTGCTACCTTTAGAACTAGATTGCAACTTCCACCTACTCAAAGACGATATGAAGTTTCATTCATATGACTAATTACCTATTACGCCTAAAGGCGGCAACGGCAGTGACAAATTGTATGCGAAGCGAGTGGCATTTCGTGAAAACAAACGCAAACAAACATATGGGCGCATGGCAAAAGCGACTAAAAAATTTTGTTTTTTATTAAAAGATATGCTCAAAAGTTCAATAACTAAAGGTGTTTATATCACGATTTGCCAACCACGGTATGATGTTGATGCACTTGTGCGGCCTAAGTGACCCGTGACTTGAATTTTCAAGATGTTTCTCCGCCCATAGTAACGCCCCTCCCCATCGCTTGACACAGAAATTGTCTAAAAGTCTTTCTTAGGTTATCAACTACTTTAAACTTATTTTCAACTAAAGATGAACAAGTCTGGCCGCGTCCTGTACTCACGCTCTCATCGGTGAGGGATGAGTCTGTTTCCTCATAAATAAATGATTTTTGTTATAATTATTTATTTATATCTACAATTATCATATTTCATTTAGATATCGCATTTTTTGTGAACCATAATTATAGTATTTTTCCTCAATTGATCTTGAAATTTTGCGCTCAAGGATAAGCTTATGAGATGATTAAAAACGGAACAATTTTTACTTTTTAAACCACGGTAATACAAGGAACTGAAAAGAAGTTCTTTTAGTATTTTTTTGTTGTATGTATCATATTCATAACAGTATTTTTGTATTATTTTTATTTTTGTGAAGCCTTTTTTATCTTAGTTATTAGAGTGGGAAAAGTCTCAGCACGGTTTGTATCATGACATTCACGAAGTATGGGGTGTTCGTATTGCCCAATTTTATAGAAGTTGACGGCAACAGGGGCATGCCACATTAAAAACATTCGCACACAATAAATATCGCTAGCGATAGCAGATCATTACAAAATCGCCGAAGCATCGCAGCCAAGCAGTTTAAACAAATTCCAAGACATCAAGCCATCGATAATGACATCATCTGCATATTACAGTACCAAATATATGTATATTCCCAATGTCTTAAATTAGGTATATGCAAAGAACTTGTGAACTTTTCCAAACAAAATTATTTCCTTAATAAATTATTACTTTGAGAAAAGTCATTGACCACTCTCACGTTACGTGACGATATTGCCAGATAAATCGAGTATTTTTTAATAACATAATCATAAAAAAAATGCATATAACAGTCCTGTTGCTTTTCTTTAGGAATATTGCGTCAAAATAAACTAACCAACCTGACCCGTTGCGGACATCTGCAGTTTAATTTAATTAGGTTAAATAATTTGCATAATAAAATTGAAGGTACTTATTTCCACAAAACAATGGCCAACAAACTATAAATGCATGAAAAAGAAACAAGTTGGATGCACTCCGCTGCAAGTTGCACTGCACTGCAAATATGCGAACGCAATGCAAGATACGAATCCAGTTGTGAAATTAATGAAACTCACCATTTTGTGAATTCCCATTGCTCTCTGCCATCTTGTTAAATTATTTATTCAACTTTTATAAACTCGGGATAAAGTCCGGAATTATTTCAATTAGCGTAAGAATTATCGAAAGTTTTTTGTCGACTCACACGCGTGCTTGCTTTGACAGTGTCAAGGACTGACTGAGTGAAGGACTTGAGGCGTGATGCTTATATAGTGAACGGCGACTGAATGGCCGCGCGCGCAACAGCTCATTCACAAACAAATGCGTAACCGGATTGCAGCCGGGCCACCCAATAATTATGACTGTAGCCGATAGCGCAGTGTTATAAAAGTAAACGTGCGAAGGGACGGGTTGCAGTTGGAATCCCGCTTGAGACAAATACTAAATTTGAGTGCCTCGCAAGTTAATTGTCGGTTAAGAATTTTGGGATACACAGATGTGAAAACTAAGTTCAAATTATGAAATCACTTTTTATTTTTTTTCTTTGACAATTTCGATCAGTCATTGTTTATTTTTTTTCAGAAGACTAAATACTTCGGATTGGAACTTTCGCATCATATTCAATTCCAAGAATATCACATTATGACAATAAACAATTATGATTAGTTTTTCGGCCCGCCTAACTATTGAAATGTTCTCGTCTCGGAGTTCCGAATAAAAATTACTGCTTTATTATTGTCAAGGACAGTAAAATGTTAGAAAAAAGGTCGCAGGACCAATCGACCTCTTTGACCTCACTTCGCGAAACTACCAAAATGAAGGTTCATTGACAGGCGGGAGAAGCGTATCAAGTCTAACCTAAATATAATGTTGGTGCTCTTAAATTAAAAGCTGCAAGAACTTTAATCGCATTCAGTATACAGGCAAACATTTTACAATACTTTGGCATAAATAAGTGGATGTAAATTACAAACTTAATCAGACAATAAACGAATATTTCAGTAGATATTTACTGAAAAGCCAATTAATTTTAGTTGCAAAAAATTTACAATGATAATGCTAACACAGTGAAACGTACCTTTCAAGTGAAGAACACTTATAAACTGATAAAATATAATTGTAAATAACACAATATATTGTTACTAACACTAACTATATATGCCTAAAAAGTAATAAAGTCTTATCATAGGCCGGTCAAGGACAGATATGAAAACTTTATCGAATCACATAAGACAAACCAGTTAGAACAGGCGCGTTAAACTTAAAAAGTGTGAGGGAAAGGTTTCAAAAAGTTAGAATACGTTTTGGAAGTTCAAATAGAGTACTTACAGTACTAACAGTGTACAGGTGTTTGTTGTCGTGTGTTCAGTCACGTAGTTTGGGAGTTGTTGCCAGGTGATGGTGTGTGGTGGTCGTGCACGTACTCGCCTCACTCCGGACTCGCCGGTCCCACTCGCGTCGCGTTCGAGGCACGCTCAAGGTGACCTTGGACCGTCCGTTTTGGGAGCCACGCCATCGCGCATGCCCCACATCGCGGTCACACCATTATACTTCATAAATCAAACTCATAAGAACGCTTTTACAACGCACAAATTGGGCACAGGACCATAATCAACGCAACTGTTTATTTGTCACATACGATTTCCAGTTTTTAGCACTTCGTCATAAGATTCTAGTTCGAGTAATACTCTTGTTGCTATCTAGAATCTAGATTATAATGACCTATAATAATACAGTCGTATTTTTTGGCAGCGAGTTCAGTAAACTACAAAAGTCACTGATTACATTAATTTTCCTTCAGTACTTGATGGTTTGTTTGAAAACACAAAAAAATGCTGTTACAAAGTAATTAATTGCTTTGAAGACCAAGAATAAACACAACAACTGCAAGCAGTCTTTCAAATAACATCCAGTTTGATTTTAAGAGCAGCTTATGAACGCCGCATACTTAGTCACTTTCATATTTAAGAAAAACCCTAAATATTGTACCTATTATTAAACCTCAAATAATAATAAGTATCTACATAAATAAAATCCGTTATAAAACAGCAATAACACATTTAATTCAAATACCTTACAATAAACATAATACACACAAAACATGTCGAAATAAACGAAATAGTACTAAATTTAAAGTAATTTTATAAACGTTTTTAGTAAATAGTACTACCTATAGTGACTAATCACAGAGATACCACTTAAAAACACAACAATTAGGTCATAAGTTTGCTGGCAAACTCTTGCATTTGCGCAACGTTCTCAGCACACCTGCGTAGTTGCAGGGCTTCCACCTCAGTGAGAGTTTGACGGACAATGTCAGTGACTCCTGATCGACCTATAACGCAGGGCAGGGATAGAAACACATCTTCCCTAATCGAGTGCTCACCCTGAAACCAAACAAACGATTTTTTTTCAGAAACCTATTCACATTATGCCAAACACGTCACAGAATTCTACAATAAATCCTGTTTGGTACAACGTCTAACCTTAACATGAGTCGAAACAGGAATAACAGTATTCTTATTCGTAAATATTGCGCGGCATAAGTCAGAGACCGCAAGAGCGACAGCCCAACTTGAGTTTCCCTTCAGCTGTCGCACTTTATCTGCAGACTTCATCACCTCCTCGTGCACCTCCGACCAGGACTCGGGGTCTCTCTCCGTACCAATTTGAGGGTTTATGTCCTTGAGGCGCACGCCAGCTATGTTCACGCTAGACCACACTGGAACTGTTGACATAAAAGTAGTTTGCAATTTATTGTCAATCTTACTTTTTTTATAAATAAAGCGGGCGAAATTGTAGCATACGACCATCATCAATGGCAAAGGCAAAAATATATTTAACCATTTGTGTTAATCTTTGCCCCAGCTGTGTTTTCGATGAACATTATTGCAGCAAAAAGAATCAATCGGACTCAGAGTTTTATACTAAGTGCAGTCTTACCGCTTCTCTGTCCTTGCTGTCCAATAACAAAGCCATGGCAATGTTCTGGTGATATGCCCAGCTTGTCGGACAGCAGGTACCGGAACCGTGCCGTGTCCAGCATCGTCCCGGTGCCTATCACCTTGTGCTTCGGCACCCCGCTCAGCTTCCACGTCGTGTAGCTCAGAATGTCCACGGGGTCGCTTGCAATTATGTATATTGCGTTCGGACTGTGCCTCATTAGCTGTTTGGTAGGAAGGTTCAGTTCCTTTCATATTTGTATGTTTAATAGCCATGACAAAATGTTATAAATAATTTTATGATAAATTTTATCTATTCAGTCATAAAATCTACAATCTACAATAGCTTTTTCCAATAACGATAGGTGTAAATCTTTTATTGTACATTTATGTCAACAAATATCAGAAAGAAATGGGAAAAAAACTGTTATCATCGTCGGATACTAACTCGTCAATAGACTAGTTATGTTTTGGTCGATGCGACGTATTAAGTCTCTAAAGGCGATTGTATCTCGGTACCTACTACGGAGACTAGAACTGTGGATGATTGGGGTTTGATTACGAAGGGTCTTACCGATGGCACGATCGCCCGGATTATCCCAGCATTCCGAGCGACGTACTCCGACTCGTCTTCGTCCCTGCCTTTAAAAGTACCGGTGGTGACCACGCAAACTTTCGATTCTCGCGTAGCGGCTGGATCTGTACCAATAGCAATAACAACATAACAAAAATTGAGACGGATAGATTAGATATTTCACACTTTAAAAGTAAAATTTGTTAATGAATATTAAGTATTTTCAAGTCCCTCTGACAAATTCAAAGCTACTGAGTTATACCATCAACTCGACGAAAAGCAGATCCCACAGGTAAGAGACTGAACTAACTTTTAAATATAGTTCATAGGTACTAACCTTTGCTGGCGGTGATGCAGGGATTGTTCAGGAACACTGAGCTATATTGGAGGTCCAAGTGCTCTCCTTTCAACACCTCTTCATTTAAATCAATCATACAGACGTTATCAGTCACATTCTGAATGAAACATTAAAATAATATATTATCTATAATTATCCTTTTTTTTATTCGTTTATTTTAATATTTCTTCTTCGAGCGGTGCTTCTCTAACTAGTAGGTTAGGTTAGGTCAGTTTGTTGTAGTTTAAATCTAGTCTTTCATAGTTCTTTGTGAATCATTTTTATCATTTTTTATAAAACTGAATATGACAAAGATATCGATATTAGCATGATGGACGTAAAAATCGTATTAAATGGGATCGATATAATAGTACCGTTGAATCAACGAGTAACTGCAGTTATAGCTTAGAGGTTATGACTGTAAGACGCAATATCAAAATGAGGTGGTAAAGTGGTGTGAGATCGGGCCTCAGCCCGCACCAGTGCGTTTTCGCATTCATAAGCCTATGACAAAGTAATTATCACTTGCTGTAAACGATGAAGAAAAACATCGTGGGAATACCGAACCGGAAAACGTGCAACTGTGTTAAGGGACTACAGGTGGCTTTGACTTTAAATAGATCAATCATACGAAAAAAATATGGTTGAACGTGTTACCTGAGTGAGTAGAGCGAACACAGTAGCAATGCCAATATCATCAAGACCTATAACACTGACTTTGTTGTTTCCTGCCAAAGATTTAGCCCCAACGCTGTTCAGTATCTTGCCTATAGTAGTGAACTGCTTGCAAGGACGACTCTTCCTAACATCCTCGTCATCAGGTGGATCGTCTTCGGCTTTTGAATAAGCCCTATTTATAGATTTCACGTCTGGAAACACAAGTCTTCTTTAAACCTTAAATAGAAGCTTACTAAGGAGGGTCCTCATTGTCTGCCTCTACATTGTATTGCGAATAATACATCAAAGTAGGTATCTATTATTCGTTATTTTTATTCAAACTAAGTTTACCCCCGTTACTCTTTTCAACAAAATTTGTTAAATCTTGTAAATTAAATTAAAAAACGGGAAAATTCTTGTTTATTTTAGTTGACACAAATCTGGAGCAGATTCCAGCCTGTTATTCGAAGATTGTTCTTAATCTCATTTCAGTTTGACTTAAGGAGGTTGTAAAATTAAAAATATAATACTTGTCCTGAATGCCAGAAACAGCAGCGACTCATAATAAAAAGGGAAAATTATGCTGAGTAAGTAACCGGGAAGTGCATCAAATTTAACTCGGATTGTTTGATACTAGACAAAGGGACAGGTGAAAAAAGCTCTTAAGCGCAAATTCTTTGAAACTAAGGAGGACCTATTCGTACTTATTAAAACATTTTTAATTATACTTACAAGGAAGTAAAATGCCATTATATACGCAAGAGGCATTTAAGAACAGATTCTTTTTCATACCGATGGATAGATGCGGCAATCTTGTGAAATTCTGAAGAATCATGTCTGAATATAAATAAAACGTTGATAATAAATGAGCAAATAAAGATATTTGATTTGATTGATTTTAAAATGTGTGCACTATTTGACGGCTGATAGAACGTATCAAAGCTTTTGGCTGTCAATACAGATGGTTATATTGGTCTATGATTTAGCAGCCAATATGAAAATGATCGCGGATGCTTTCTTTAAATAACAAAGTAGGTGGGTATTAAATTAATTGTTTCAAAAGTCGATGTAACGCTGGTATTTCATAAAATGTATATGTCATTAGTATCTACTTACAACTCTAAAACTGACCAAGACTTAGACTTCAGATCAAATATTTTTTATCAAAATTATAAAAAAAAAGCCGTTCATGGGCAAATACATCAACGTTTACTAGCGCCAGCTTACGAATTGTCTGTAAGTAAGATGTGTCCTTGGGACAAAGAAATGAGTAGGTAGGTACGCTGAGTACGCCTTCAAGTGCCCTTGACTGTGGAAATGATATTATCCTTGGACTGTCCTTGTTGATTTTACGATGGCTAGACTAAGGGAGCCCTTTAAATACGAGTAGCAAATTTGGATGGGATTACTGCGAGATCAGATTAGATTAAGTGGAATAAATAAAATAATTTTGAAGGTCCATAAATTTTTATGTAAATAAAATATAACTTATACTTTTGCGGAATGTTAAATGCAAAAAAAAGTAAAATAATTAATGATTTTCAAACAGAACGTATATCATTTATAAAATTAAGCAAGTGCTCTCATAGGAATATAGAAAACAGTCTTAGTCTGTGATGATTCTAAGACAGTCGTTGCTGTAGAAAGTTCGTGCAATTGCTAATTTTAAAGATTGCACCAACAATACGAATTAATGTCAGAGAATTGCTAAAAATATCGAATTATTTCGTTTACTCACTACTGTTCACTCTGAGTCATAGGTTCATGGCTGGCTAAAGAGACTCAGTGCATTAAAAAACCGTTCAAGTAAGATTCGGGCTAGGCTATTAAAGGCGGGATTAGGCTAAAGAAATACAAATACCTACATAGGTTGGGTGAAAAAGACATTTCACCCAACAAAATTATGACCTTTCCATGCGTCGCTTCACCACGATTTTTATGGTAAATAAATATTCATTAACTAACCAAAAGTGATATGGAAGGCACTAACATTTTGAGAAACTTATAAGATTTAAAATAGAACCGGAATTTTATGGCACTACATATCCTGTTTTCCTTATTTGTGTAATAAATTTCATAAGAAATTAGTCAGAAGCGTCATTCGTTGTCTTGCGTAAACTGTACGCATATTACATTCGGCGAGGCAGACTCTGTGTAGACGATAGATATCACGTATACATTTCATAGGAACCGGTTTACTAAGCGCACGCGACTATGAGTCATACCGCTAATAATAACAAAACGACTATATAGTAAATGTGTAGATAAAACGCTACATTTCAAGTGCAGCTGTAAATTGTGAAGTTTATTCTATTGTTTTAGGTACTTAAAAAGCCTTTTTATACATACACATTAAATTAATAAACCGCTGAGTATAACGAATAATATTTCAGAGATGCTTTCTTTTTTAAAGACGGCCCCTCGCACTACGGAATTTAATCCTTGTATCGCGCGGGGTTTCACAAACATTCAAATCACATGCACAAATACACCCAGACTCAGAACAAGCATTTGTGGATCACCCAAATATCCTAAGCGTGGCCAGATGTAATGTTTATTGTGGATTTACATTTACATTTATTTTGTTGTTAGGGTAACTAGGCTGGGCAGCCAAATAGGTAGCGTCCACTACCAAGTAGGTAGTGGATGCCTTGCGGACAAGGGTCTAGGGATACGGTAGGGATAAGGGCCATGTCACCACCTTCAGATTAGTTGTGAAAGAGACACGGTCAACTACAGATGATCAGTGTCTTTTTAAACAAAGCCGACAATGATTCTTTCATGAGTCCATGGTGGGTTACTGGAACCTTACTGGAACTGCCGGTTAAAATGATCGTTTAATTAATTAGATGTTGAAATCAGCTATAAATCAATGAGATCTACCCAAAGATATCGGTTTCTAAATAACAAAAGACTTTCCGATGCGACGAACCGCTTCGCTTCGTCATCGATGTGCCATGCACTTTTGATTTTAATTAGTTTAATTATTGTGCTCATAGATAATATCATTATAGTTGTAAATTTGGTCGTTTTTGCTGTAGTTGCATCTTGTATAAACCCACGCGCTTATAAAATATTTGTACTTGTAAAATCTTAAAATACTCTCATTTCACTCAAAATTGCAGCAGACAGAAACTATTTTATCGATTATCGATAGTTTAAGCTTATCGATAAAATCCGGATAAGATAAAAACATAATCCACGCAAGTTCAATAACAATATGCAAAGAAAGGTTTGGACTTAAACCTTTTTTGCAGGTTTTTTAACACATAAACTCTATTTATACCAACCTTGTTGGTGGCGTTCGACAATAAAGTTTTCATTTATTGTCGAACTTGATTTGACATTGACATTCTGTTTTTATACATTGCACGAAGCCCTTAATTTGAAGTAATTTAAAATATTAACGGTGGGTGAATAATGATATATCGTAACTATGAGCACGTGGAGAACTGCTGGATTAACGTATGTTTATTTTTATTTTACGCGTACGTTCAAAAGTGTCATCTTAACTTTCTGTAATTTGCTTTACCTTTATTTACCTGTCTTGGATCTGATTATAAATCGATATCGATAAAATAGATACGTCAATATCATTTATCATAAGTTAGGTATACTTAGTTAAAGGTACCTACGAATACGGTACTGGTGCCAGAGCACAAATAATTTCAGTCCCTAGACATTTCATAGTTTGAGCCACATTCCAGACCATTTTCTTCGGAACTCTGCTAGCCTAAGGTATTGTAGGCAAAAAAATGGTTTCCACAAAACGACGTACCTTCATGCAGTATTCTAAAACAGTTTGTCTTAAAAATGTATGATTTGTGCGGTCGGTGAACTTTAACCCGTCACAACCAACCATAACTGGCTACTCCCATTCCAAAATTACCATAAATATCATGTTCTGATAAAACATGACCCTTGTCCAAACATATGCGATGACGAATATGCGGAACATTGATAACCTTCACACTAGCCTTTGTTCACCGTTTCAAGAGCTGTTAAGTAAGCAACCGTTTGACAGCTACCATTGAACGGGTTTTAAACTTGGTAGTTTCGTTAAATTGAATAGATAGCTTAACGTTAGTGTGTAGGTAATGGCCCTTGACTTTATCATTGTTTGTCCTATAGAACGAATAATTACCTATCTCATGTTTAGATGTAATCAGCTGAACGGAATTAAATCTCACGCAGTTAAATGTATCTGTTTAGACAAGTCTTTTAGTTTCGGCAAAATTTTGTGCAGATTATAGTACATTTCTCATGTAAACTGATAAGCACAGATTAACCGATTTTCCCCAACGAATCATTTACTCAAAGCGCGTTAAGATCTAATGAAATGTTTAAATTTTCAGTTACGTTAATTATTCTAATATAGCAGCAAAGATGCTCCGAAGGTCCCTGAAGAGTGATTTCAGGGATGAAGCTATGAAGCGTGAGGCGTCTCACATCCGATACTATTATTGGGTCAATGGTGCTATGTTAGGTTAGTTACTTATGTTATTCATTATTACACTATCGTGAAAATATCTACCTTATTAATCATTGTATGAGTTAAGTACTAGGTATATTTCCACTCCTACAAGAGACTGTCCACCCGCCATATATGGCACGGACATCAATCCAAAGCAAATGCAGATATATTGCATGTTTTGGATGAAAAAGATTAAGGCTAGGTATTCTAAATCTGAATGAAAGGCAGTAAGGGGGCAACTGCAACGAGAGGGAGGGTAGATAGGATAGAAGTGTGATAGTCGTCAGATATGTACTTCCAACCCCGTGCATATAGCTCAAGTGAACCCTCCCGAACCAGATAGTAAGAAGAAGGAGCGGAGTCCCCATGAAGACTTTCTGGAGAATTCAGGACCCAGGCGCTACTCATAAAAAGCTGTTTCTTATGATAATCGTTTTTTTTCTGCTTTAGGTGAAGGAGAGAAGCCTGTGGTGGAAAAAGAAAAACCTACTTGACAGTTCACGTTAGTTTATGCTGCCCCGCCCGCAGGTACCCTTCGCGGTTAAAGTTAGAATTTATGAATTGTTTTATTTTATAAGTAGGTATAAAATTCTTTAAGACTAGTCTGCGACTGTCATCAGGATTAGGTATTTAGTCTGACTACTGAAACATGCTAAAGGTACTACATTTTTTAGGTACTTATTGAACTAATGGTAAATATTCTTGATGTCCTATTTTATTGTTCCAGTATAAACGTGGCTAAAAGTGCTTGAACGTAAAAAAAACTGCGTCATTATTGAACACGTGTGATTCTCTGGTTTTTCGGACAAACAATATAGACATATAATATACTACCTATTGCCCGCGACTTCGTCCGCGTGGTTAAAAGATATGTATAAGAAATAATTTTTAAAAACGAATTCGTTTTTTAGAGTTCATTTAATATGCCGCGTATTTGTAAGATGTATCATTACAGCTCTGCTCCTATTAATCATAGCGTGATTATAGGTATACATATATATCCTACAGCCTTTCTCAATGAAGATACTATCTAACACTAACATAATTTTTCAAATACAAACTTACATCCCCTATTTTTCCCCTTAGGGGTGGAATTTATCAAAATCATTTCTTAGGCAATGCTTAGGTTATAGTAGCTATATGCATGCAAAGTCTCAGCCCGATCGGTTTAAAATTAACAAAGTTTCATACAAACTTTCATCCCCTATTTTAACCCCTTGGGGGGTGAAATTTATCAAAATCCTTTCTTAGCGGATGCCTACAACATAACATCTACCTGCATGTCAAATTTGAGTCCGATCCGTCCAGTGGTTAAAAGCCTGTGCGTTGTTCCATCACGTATGTCAGTCAGTCACCTTTGAGTTTTATATATATAGATAGCTGGAAAATTAAAAGCATGTGAACCAAGAGAACCAGCAATGATTTATTTAAAAAATCATCAAGATTATTTACTTTTAATTTAGTAGGTATTTAAGATACTTACCGAAACTAATAGACTTAATAGACATAAGGACAAATTTGTTTAAAGCTCATAAATTCGTCAGCTTCTATATTTAAAGACCGTCTATGCACACTGTGTATGTTATATTAAGTTGACGTAGCGCTGTAAGAGGAGTGCTGGTACAGGAAATTAATAAAATACATAAATATTAATACACGTAAAATACACTTTATGCAGAGTCCTTAACGAGTTATAATTATTTTTGGGCGTATATCGTCCAATCCTAAGTTACCTCTTGTTTTGCAAATTAATTCGTAAAATGTTTTAATTGTTAAACTTGTAATAAAACTGCCTTGTTCTATGATTCCATTATTTTATTGATAAATGACAAAAAGACATTTACTTATAACTAGCTGACCCGGAGAGCCGTTTGATGGGTGGTAAACTAAATAGTGGGAGTGTCTCACAAATGGTTTTCCAAAGTTAAAAGGATTCTCAAAATAGATACAGTACCACATGTTGAGCTTAACCACTACGAAGTCACACACTTACTTTACTAATATTAATAAGATTAAATATTTAAAGATATTTAAAGAAGAATAAAATACTAATACTACCTCTTACATTCAGAGCTTCTAAGGGATACTAATAAAATCGATCTTGATCGAAGCATAAGACTAGGTCTAATAATACCCAAACTATTATAATATTTGACGAGTCATATATTAGAGGAATATGTTTCTGAGACGGACATATAATTATATTTCTAAATCTGAGTTAAAACCCCATTGATGGTAGAGTTGTTGCGCAACTGGTTCCTCCAGCCTTATAAGTTTTTAGCAAGAGGTGGCGAGCAGATATTGTTGGGAAAATATCCAGTGATGATCCCGCTAGGACTAACGATATTAATTAATGATCAAGTCTTCATTTTAGATACCCTATCCCGATGTACGCTCTCTCGACACACCTCGTCGTAATAATGAACGCCATTGAATCCTTCCTACTTTAACGATGAAATGTTTTTAACGCCCAAAATTTTCTTTTTTATTTTCGTCTGCCTGTCAGACGATGATGTTCGCTTCGCCTATCATACCAAACTATTGGACGCATTTTAATCGATCTTTTTACGATCTATCTAGTCCTCGGGCATTTATGCCATATTTTATTGAAAGGTCTAAGACGAAGAAGTATTGCGTTTTAAACACCCTTGAAATTTATAGGACATACTACGTGTATAATAATATGATATTTCCATGAATACTAATTTAAGACTACAATTGAGTATACATCATTAATTTAATTACCTGCATTTCCAAAGAATTATATAATATATAGAGTAACTTATTTTAAGTAATAAACTATGGTGAGGTTGGGTCACTGGCGCATCGAAACTGTAGGGTTAAATTCAAAAACAATATACCCTAGCGCCATTGTGATTTGATTTGATACTAAAAATATTAAAACGTAATTTTCTTCATTTTTCGACTGCTCTTTATATGCATAAAATTATAAATTATGAAACCGCCTCATATAGATCTTTGACCCCTCCTCAACATGGTAAAATTACACCTTAGGTATAATTCATATAATTAAAGAATGCCCTCCGGGTCAAATGCTACGACATTTAAATTTGTTGCCATTAAATAAAAAGACAGAAGATGTTAAATGTGATTAACACTTTTTTTTAGAATGACATTTACACTGGTTTAATCGATGAATAAAGACGTCTTCGATTTTTATCCAAATTCTAAGTAAGGATTCCAAGGTCCCCGATGTCGAATTTCTCATAGCCAACCAAGTGTTTATAACGTCTTTGCAGACTTCTTTGGGTTTCTTGGCTAAAATAATAACGTGCATTTAGAGCTTTTAAATAAAGATTAACTTTTTCGTATACAATAGTTACATAACACTACTTGAGCTGATAAAGAAAAAATTATATTTAAGACTCCCGAACAGGTGGGACATTTCACGACATATTTTTTTATTTAGTAGGTATATTTATTGGTAGGTATATCGAATGTATCCAAAACATTATCTGATTTGAATTAAGACACAACCTTAACTTTAACTATTTAGTTTGAATCGTTTAAGTTTTCGGTAAACCTCGGCATTATCTTTGTTTAATTCCTGAGCAACCATTCGAGCTTATTGATATATTTCATAATAATATGTCATACCTACGCCTTTACCTTTTCGCTGCCTGCGCCTAGGGCGAACCTCGGGTTCCACTGTCCACAGGTCTTCATCCAGCCACTCCTCCGACATGTCCTCCTCTACTCCTCCGTCATTGGCCGCGTCAACTCCTTCTTCGGCCTCGACTACTATCGCGATAGCTTCATCGTCGCTATCGTCTTCAATTTCAATTACCTCGTCGTCCATCTTAAAAACATCGCCTCCTTCCAGTGCACATGCTTCTGCTACCTCTATAGAGTCACCTCCTATTTCCATAGGCTCGTCTACTCCGTCCTGATCTGGGGACTAACAGGACAGTAATTCAATTTTACTACGAAAAATGATCTAATTATTAAAGAATACCTAATCATTAAATTTTGGAATTACTTTTTAACGGTTTCTATACAATGAAATGAACATAAGAATGGTCTATTTTCTAAATGCTTGATCAACCAAAATGTATTCTTGAAATCTAAATGCTTTCCAATGTTTGAATTGTAATTGTACGGAAATGAATTGTAATTCACGTTATAAGAAGAAAAAAAAATTAAAATGCTCTCGGCGAACTAAAAACGAAGAACTATTAGCAATTGATAAGAAAATAGCGGCGTCAACCAAAACGAATTAGTATTGTTTATAGTACCTACTGTTTACCTACAATAAGAAAAATAAGCAGTAAGAGGTACTTACATTTTATAGTCAGGTCGGCATGATGTCGCCAATTATACTTTCAAAAGCAAACCGCATCTACTAAGCAAATAAATAGCAGCAAGTAAAAATTATAGCAAAAGAATCTTCAACGTTTCTCTTCTCAAGTTTTAGACTAGCTTAAAAATGCAAAGTATTATTCAAGCGAAAATGGCTATTACTTTATAAAATTATTAAACAAGCCAATTAAAATCATGAGTGAGGTAGGTACTGTTAATAATGACTTTGTAACTAGGTAATATTATGGCACAACAGTAGGTGCAGAGACAGTGCGGTGTTATGACGTACCGTCGCACGCACTTGTTGACCGCACATCGGGGCTTTCGGGCACCATCTCGGTTGGCCCGAGGGGCGGTCACCACAGTGTGCCATCATCCTGAGGACACCGTACTGCACACACGCCTCGTGCGCTTTGTTTTTGAAGAGTCTCGCGCCGAATTAGTGGCGGAGCTAGCAGCAGTCGCTTGGCGTGGGAGGCACTGTCGTCCTTCTGCGAGAACGTTTTGTCCCAGAAGGAGGCAACCGAACAAATACGCCGACGTCAAGTTAGGCATAGCGCGCTCTTTCGTCCTAACAGCAACTCTAAAATGCGAAAGTAAGACGTTGGCCTTGTTGTTAGTGCTTGTTGAATTGCAATTTTAGCACACACGCACCGCACGACATTGCACAGCGGTTCAGGTTTAGTCAGTAAGATCTGACACTACCCATTTCTTCACCCGGGGAGGTGAGTGTCCACGAAGATTCCCCGCATTATCAAAAAGAGAGTATATTAGGGCGGGTTAATATTGTGGGTACTTGAGGCCACTATAAGGAGGTTTCTTACCAAATTAAAAATACAACGTGATAAATACAATGACTAAGTTAACTAAGATGGCAAAATATAAAGAACAACAATATATGGAGCCAGTAATAAACGCTGGTATTCTAATCTATTCCTTATCCATATGCATTTGGATTGTGACCATTTACGCAAATATATTTTTCTAAGTTGGTCGATTTGAAGAAAGCAATAGTTATTGTTCTTAGTCATTGCTTTTAGCACCATTTTATTTTTTTATCTGAGTTGTAAAACAAAAAACAAATAAAGAAACAACAAATGGTTATAAATGAAAAGAAAAGAAATTTTTGAACCAAAACATAGTTATATTTTTGCAAAATAAATAAATACAATTATTCTACTTCAATGTTTTTTACTCCTTCGCCATTGCAATAAAAATAGAAGTGAAAAAATAAAACTACTTATAGGCATACCATACGGGTCGATACCATGGCTTTTGCTTCTACTTTATCTAAGAGCTATATAAGAGCTCTTAAAATATGATCTTTTTAAAGATCTTCTTCATGCTCTCCTCAGTTAATCTTGGGAATAAATATTTGCATTATTAAAGAATTTTCATTTTCTACTTTGTGTGCGACGACTTGACGACACATGCCCACTTAACACCTTTCAGGTGCCTACAAAGCAAAAACTTGATTCTAGTTAAAATGACAAAAATCTTGATCCAAATAAATTGTTCTATACCAGAAAAAAAACAAAGCACTACAAATTTAAAATATTCTTCGCTGCAGCTGTCAACAAAATGTATGCTATCTGCTTTTACTATTTATCATTCCTTAATAAAATTATTAAATACACTTACGTCTTCAACAATGTATATTACTTCAGGCATTATATATTGCTGTTGATTTTGTTCCATGATGAAGGATAAGTTGCTGACTTGTCTAGCTCGGCAAACAGGCTAAAACAATTGCAATACATTACAAAACTTAATTCATTTAATTTGCTTATTGGTTTGACAGGAACTTTGATTTTATTGGGGGTAGTAGGCACTAGGCACTAAGTCTTGACTAAACCCTGGTCAATAGGGAAGGGGTCCATACCTGCATTGGTCATCGGGTCATTTTGAGCTTCATCTATTGGCGAGGCACTTCAACGACTGGCGCGTCGAGGACGTTTACTTATGTATGGTTTAATTGTCAAGACAGTCGACAGGTTAGAGGGTCAAACTTGCACGATTTGATCACAAAGAGAGATTAGATTAATGTACATAAAATTTTATGCTTCACACTAAAAAATATTAATTAAGTTTGTGTATAATGAAGTTTTTTTCTTCATAGAGCTGAAATAAATTGGCTGATGTGTTACCACATAGGCCAGAAAACATTGTGTGGCTGAGCCCCAAAAATTACTGCTTTCAATACAACTATTAACCCTTTTTTTCTAAGTATCTCACATTAGTGTCTTTGAGCTCTGCACTGATACTGTGTTCCGGCCCTCCTGGTACTACTTGCAGATAAAAGTAACCTTGGCGTTCATCTACACTCTGTCCATTCTAAGAAGAACCTTTTGACAGTTGTTGTAGAATGTAACTAAGTGTAATTTAGTTTAAAAACCTTTATGCGAGATCTACAAAACTATTTTACTTCTATTGTGTTGTCAAACATCTTCATATAGACGTAGATATAGTTTTACCTTGAAACTTTATCATTCATGTATATTTTAACATTTATGTAAAATATACATAAATGAAGAGGATTCACTCTTTAATCCAAGCTTGCTTTCATGCATGTAGCTCTTTCCATTACTTAGATAATTTTTAGCCATGCAATAGATAATTGTTCATAGACCATTGTTGCTTCCAGACCAGCACTGGAACATTTGTTGCGAGCTCCCACCACATAACACATTGGGTTTGTCTTCATAAACTACTAATATCAATATGTATTTACGTATTCTCCAGTATGTTTTTAAGGAAGCTATTGTTTTTCGTTTAAATATTGCTAGAATGCATCTTTTTTATTCAAGATTATTATTTCTTTATTGATGGATCTACCCTCTACGTATTTTACCAATATTTGAGCTAAACCCATACCAAATATGTGTACCCCTGTGTCACAAGGGTTTCGAAAACAAAGTCATATGCACAAAGACACAAAGATTGAAAACAAGCATTAACTGATCACGCAAACACTCTTCCTTTGCCGGGATCCAACCTGAGACACATTGCGCTGTTTGGAGTAGTGACTTCAACCACTCGGCTATCCATGCAGACTTAATATATTGGCTATGTCATATGCAGTAAAAAGAGAAAGTGTTTCTTGCACAAAGAAGGTGTACACAGATTTACGAACCTTTTTGTGTTCAGTATCAACAATTTCCTTAAAATTAAGTCCTACATCTGTTGATAAAAATGCCTGTACACTCTTTTGAATTGAATGGGGATAATGATGGATTATACTAACGCTGATTGTTCATAATTTCAATAGCTATGAAGCAATGAATTTGTACATACCAGGTATTCTGCTTACTGGTTTCTTAGTGTTAAGTTACCAGTACCTTCCACCGTTTAGAATTTAGGCAGTTGTTTCTGCAAAGACATAGGAAACAATTTAGTACCTATTCAATTTTTATGTTATACTGACGAAACTAAAGCATTAACAATTTTTTTTTTATTTCACATTTAACATATTTAAAAGTGGCACACAACACACACTGATTTTTGTTAATTTCGAAAATGGTATTCAGAAAAAACAATACCCCAGTGTAATAACTTGACCACCACAATCGTTGAGAACAATAGTAATTTTTAAATACGAATTTTACAACCGACGATCACAATAATAAATAGAAGCAGTCAATAGCCCCAATACATACAAGTCAATTACTTGAGATACATACCTTTAATCCAAATAATTTCAGCTTTGATCTCAGCGTCTACAGTCCACCGCAAATTCGCTTGCTGCACTATGAATTTCTATGAAATGTCAAATTTAACTTACGCGCCGTGGTTTTTGACAAACCTCTGGGAAAAGGTAGCTTTTGTCTATTACTATTATCGATTTTTCAAAACCTCTTTGTAAAATCGATACATTATAATTTGTAAGGTTAAGGCGAGAAATCCAGGAATCTATTATTCTCTAAATTCATTATCTCTTCAAATTTCAAAACGGGCTTTGTTACCTGCCGAAACAAAGAACCAACAAATGAAATTGATAAAAATTACGATTTTAAATTATGATTGTTCCTTTATCATTCAGCCCACTGGGAGACATGAAAATGATGCCGGTGTGCGAGCTCCCTCATGAAGGTTGTGACCAATTATTTTTTACTATCATAAAAAAATCGAAAAGGCAGTTTGGTCCGTGTGAGGAAGGTGTGAGGTTTCAAACTTAGATATGGCCGCCAAGCCAAAATGCATTAAAATGGTAAAAGCCTAGTTCTCAAAACCTCTGAGACTGACATGTAAAAAGAGTAACGTCAAGCTTGAAATTTAGGAGTCATAGCAGTTTGTCAACAAAAAATTGGCGGGAATGTCGTAAGTCGGTCGAGAAAATCTCGTAGTTGGTCGTGGGGTGGTTGCCATTTGCCGAGAAGAACTATGTAATTAAAACTATTAAAAGGTTATTGGTACTTTTGGTTGCAATTGCACAAGGTCACTTGCGCTATTCTTGAACTACCAAGTTTATACTGACGTGTTACTAAATACCTCATAGTACACTCTGTTGAGTTAACTGTAACAAATGCAGACCTGTTGCCTGCGACTTCTTCCGAATGGGTATCAATATAGAATCATAGCTAGAAACTTCCAACCCAAATATAATATTAAAACCAGAGATCTTTCTTACCGACTTTGCACTCCCCGTTTCGTCATATTCACTACTTTCATGCGCACTATTTTTGCGCGTAATTAACTTCGAGTTCTCCATGAAATCATAAAAGAATAGTCTAACCATGGATGCTAAGAAAATGTATGTCAACCCTGTGAAGAGAAATAAACACTTGCAAAAAAAAGACAATTTTTCAAAGCATTTTATTATAAAATCACACCTATCTTGACAATTTAATAAAATAGCACATATTCATATGTTGGGTCCAATTTATTTATTTACATCTATCATAAGTATTCATTTTTACTTAATTAATATTTTGGCATTTGGTGTTTCGCAAAGCATTAATGTGTAATAAGACTACAGATGGAGTAATTAAACAATAATTTATTTAGTATTGTGCAAGCCCTACTTCTGTTTAAAATATATCGGTGTTTAGTTACACTAGTATAAGCTGTCACTTTTGACTTGAGCAATAAGGCATTCATGTTAATTACATACAATTGTTTTTAGAACTAATTAAATGATAACAAAAAGCTAGGTAGGCAATAATTGCGATAAAAAAATATACCAGCACTATCAATTGCATAGATAACACACGCTATTACGCCCCAGGAACTGTTTAATGTTTATCTCAAATAATGGAGATATTTATTAAAGAATGAACAACAAAATCACCCTACCCACCCCACGGCTAAAGAATCATTCAAGTCTTGACTTTTTACCACAGTTTTATGTGATTTTATATGTATGATTTGGAGGTGAAGTCATAGCACTAATAAAAAAATAAAATTAAGGCAATATAACTTTTTTTATGTTAAAATAAATTACCTATAATACCTATGTCTGTTATTATACTTATATATTAGCTTGTAGTAGCCGCATAACCTTGTTACTCTTTAACCCTTTTGCGTAAAATATAAATGTGTTTAATGCAGTGGAATCACAAAAACTGCATAAATTAGTTGAAAGAATGATTAAAATAAAAATAAACTTATGAAATTGAATTTTAATTTGTCATTGTCACTGTGTCATTTTTGTGTAAGTGGTGAGTTTATTTAAAAAGCTAGATTGATAAGAGGTGAACAAGACTGTTAGAGAGCTCACCCTATATACTGAGACTAGTCCAGTTCTGGAAACGAGACAGCTTACTAAATGGTGTCAAGTGACATGGGTCTTCAACAAATGCATTAGACTCGCATCAAGAGCTGGTGTCTGCAGCAAGGCAGTGGGCACCGCGTAGCACGGGCAGTAATTGTGATAAGCGGCATGTTTGACTATTTAGAAATGCGGAACATTGTTAGTACGTTTTTATTGCCCAGTGTTATTTCTTTAATTCTTTTCTCTATCAGATTTATATTCGAGTTTTTCTTTGAAATAAATAAAATTCCA
Source organism: Trichoplusia ni (assembly GCF_003590095.1). Classification (NCBI taxonomy): domain Eukaryota; kingdom Metazoa; phylum Arthropoda; class Insecta; order Lepidoptera; family Noctuidae; genus Trichoplusia; species Trichoplusia ni. Next base: position 31,265 of record NW_020799990.1, read on the forward strand.
TTAATGCATTACTATCTTCACAATTTGAGATAAGATCTTTATTTAATATCACGCAAATATTATGTACAGAAATATATAACAAATAATATCGCTTAATATAACATTTTTACGAGCCACTATTTATGTGTTTATATTTATAATCCTACTAAGATGTAAACGTTTTACTGGAATTCGTTTTGAAATATCTACATTTCATTCTCGCAAAAATGTAACATCAGGTAGCACGAGTTCTTTTATACTCTTCATATCACAATACTTTATTTATCATCTTAACAATAATATTTGTATTTAAAACAGTCACATTAGAAATACTTAATAAATTGATCGCAGAATCCTTAACCTACTTATATTCTACATGATTAATGAGTCAATTAAAGTTTGTAATTCCCTCTCATAGCACAGCGAAAATATGCTTAAAAAATATATACTCATCTTTATTATACGACCTGCCCGGTAAAACATTTTGGTATAGAAAGGAAATTTTGCGATACAGCTGGGAAATAGCAATTTGGCAGCATAACCGCAAAAGTCGCTGTTGCGGTGCTTTAGTGCGTTAAGCCATACCGCTTTTAGTTCGCATTTAGCCCACATAGGGTGGATGAACTTCTAACAGGACATTTTTTTCTTTTTAATATTTTTCGCCAAGTTGACTTAATCCTAGTTTCAAAAACGGGTTTTATTTAATTTGTTATTATTAAATTTAGTCAAGAGACTAACCAACCGATCAGATTATTGATCGGCTAATAGGGTTTAGAGACACAGCCTCCTTTTTAGATAGGTATACCGTAAGCTACAGATACATAGCTCTAATATGGTCCCATTTGTACGAGAGCCGTGTTGTCCTACTGGTCCTCATTTTCCGTGTCCATTCTATCAGCCTCAGTGTTAACAGCCTGGTTTTCTGCGTCATCGGCTGAAGGCTCCGGCGTCGGCCGGCAACGGGGAATCACGCCGTTGTACTCGCACATTCCAAAGATGAGGATTGCAAAGCCAATGAGATGTTGCCAGTGGAAGCTCTGCCACCTCACAGCTAGCGAAAACATCCATATCACGAAAGTCCTGAAAAATATTTGTCCTTAAATTAAGATTCCAAGAATTTATAAAGAATTATGAACCTTATGTTATTTTAATTTTTCTTTTAGTAATAATTTCTGAGTACCTACACGAAGAATCAATCAATCAATAACTTTATTGCATTCCATAATGTGTACAAAGCTGGTGGGTAAAATTAGGAGAAACAATTATGGACCCTGTCGGGCACAGCAAAATTTGTTTTTTTAGAGGAGAGGATGAAGGACGCTTTTTAACATTTTAATATTAAAATCAAGGAAGAGAATCTTACTTTTACATATTTAAGTAGATTAGATTTATTCTATTTTAATTATTTATTATTTATGACATATTTAAATATTATTAGTTTATACTATATACATTCTATATTATATATAAATCTTTATTCATTGTTTTATATACTATATGTATTTTTTATTAACTAAATAGTAAGTATATAATTATATAATTAAAGATATGGCACGGTAAGTGAGGTAAATATATTAATGTATTAAGTATTAAGTATTGCTTGTTTGTAGTTAGAATTTTATTTGAAGTATTCGTCGATTGTGTAGTAGCTTCTATCTAAGACAAATCGTTTCAGTTTATTGCTAAATATATTGTTTGATTCTGTATTTTTTATGTATTCTGGTAAATTATTGTAGATTTTAATGGACGTAACAAACGCACTAGAGGAGTGCATCTTTAATCGTGAAGTTGGTAGATTGAGTCGATTTCCATGTCGAAGTTTATATTTTGTTTGAATGTCTTCTCTTTTATTGTAGAATTGAGGGTACCTTCTTACAAAATTACAAATTTCAAATATATAGAGACAGGGCAGAGTTAAGATGTTTAGTTCTTTGAAGTGTGGTTTACATGAGTCGGTGTCTTCGATGTTAGTAAGTATTCTTATAAGTTTTTTCTGTATTGTAAAGAGTAAAGGTGCGTCTGTACTGTTACCCCACAATATTATTCCATATTTAAGCCAAGCGAACGCGTACGCATAGTATCTTACCATTGCTGTTTTGAGGTCTGTAGTTTTCTTTATTTCTCTGAGAGCATATGCAAATTTAGATAACTTACTTTATAATTTCTGTATGTGAGGTTTCCAGTCAATGTGCGTATCTATATCTAGGCCTAAACGGGTGAATTTATTTATAATTTCTAATTTGGATCCTTTGTATTCAAAATTAATATTTATGGGGTTTTTTGGTCGCGGGTGAAAAGCAATTATTTTTGTTTTATTAAAGTTAATTTCAAGGTTGTGTTCGCTCATCCAAAATATTGTGGTGTCAAGTAAAGATGTTAGTGTTTGGTTTAAATTATGGTTACTACAACATGATGTTAGAATAGAGACGTCATCGGCAAATAATACGCTCTTTTCGTTTACTTGATTAGGGAGATCATTAATGTAGACTAAGAACAGTAGGCATCTTAGGACACTTCCCTGCGGTATGGAGGCGTTTACGGGTATGTTTTGTGATCTGATTTGTTCAATATGTTGTGTTTGTGTATTGTAGTGTTCTATTCCAACGACTTGTTCTCCGTTTTTTAAATATGATGTAAACCAGTCATGACTTTTCCCGCGGATACCTATGTTGTAGAGTTTATTTAATAAAATATCAAATTGTACTTTATACAAGCTTTGGTCATGTCTAATAGTAGTCCAATAGCATATTTTTTATTATCAATAATTTTTAGTGCTTCTTGGATATACTTGTAGACAGCCAAAACAGTGGATCGGTTCTTGCGAAATCCATTTTGGCTGTCATTGAATACACTATTTTTTTCGCAAAATGCATAAACGCGGTTACACATGACTTTTTCAAATATTTTTGATGCCGTTGCTAGTAGTGCAATTGGACGGTAATTGTTCGGGTCTGTTTCATCGTTTTTCTTGAAAATGGGTTTAATGAGCGCCTTTTTGAGTAGGTGTAGGTGTAGGCAGGAATTCAATAGTGAAAGCATGACGCAGATAGCATTTTCTTGTAACCAAACAAATCCTGAAATGTTCTGTGTCTGGGTGTAATTTATCTATATTATGTATGTATTTAGAAATATATAAATATGTTTATCAGTTGTCTAGTACTCATAATACAAGCTCTGCTTAGTTTGAGACTAGATGGTGTTGTGTGAAAGTTGTGGAATATTTATTATTAATGGCTGAAACTGTAGTGCACTTCCTCATTTCACGAATTGAACATTACGTCAAGTTTTCACGACAATTATACCCTCGTTAAGAATTACAGTGTAGTACAAATTAAAAAAATTGATCTAAAGCAAGCACAAAGCTTTTGGACAAGTATATTGAACGAGAGCAAATTATTCACAGCCCTTTCTATTTCTAGTAAGAAAACTAACAATCATCGTTACGTGAATACCAAAACGTACGCACCTAATGGAGTCTAGAACCATTCTGGTGGTAGCCGACATTTCCTTGGTGATGCTGACCCCGGCGAAGTTGAAGAACGCAATGGAGACGATAGTACCCATGGTAGCGACCAGCAGCAGAGGGTTGTTAGCTGGAATACCAGAAAACCGTTGAAGAGTAAAAATTATCAGACGACTAAGAGTTTCCAATTATTAAACATTATAAGATGTAGTATTATGTGTTATATCTTTTTCATTTTCATGTAAGAAATAATATAAAAAATAATATTATAAATCACGTCACAACCAGTAAAACACAATGTTATAGCTGCCATCGATATTAATATTGTAAAGCTGAAGAGTTTGTTTGTTTGAACGCGCTAATCTCGGGAACTACTAGTTTAAATTGAAGAATTAGTTTTGTGTTTAATAGACCATTCCTCGAGGAAGGTTATAGGCTATATAACAATACGCTGCAAGTAATAGGAGCGAAGATACAATGGAAAATGTGGCAAAAACGGGGAAAATATTCATCTCCGAGGGCTTCCGTTCAAAGATTTCTAACTTACATATTTTAACCACGCGGACGAAGTCAACAGCTAGTTTATGTATAAAGTGAAGAGATTATTATAAACTGTCATTGATTGACTTAAAAAAATCAAGGTTACTAAGACGCCATAACAGCCTTGGCCTATTTCGAGCTGTGTTTCGAGGTAAACTTAAAGTAAACGTAAAGTTCATTGTTAAACACGCTTTAAACTTCACGAAGTTCGCTAAAGATGAATTTTTTGGTGTACGTTTCGTTGACAGAAAGAAGCAAAGGGAAAAGTGCGGTAAAAGTTATAGGGAGAGGCCTGTTTGTAGTAAAGAGCCAATAAAAACAAATAATATAATCTATACTAATATATAAAGCTGAAGAGTTTGTTTGTTTGTTTGAACGCGCTAATCTCAGGAACTACTGGTACAAACTGAAAAAATATTTTTGTGTTGATTAGATCATTCATTGAGGAAGGTTTTAGGCTATATACCATCACGGGGCGAAGATATAATGGAAAATATAGAAAAAACAGGGCAGGTATAAATCATAACGTATATCTTCTAGCCACGCGGACGAAGTCGCGGGCAACAACAACAAAGTTCTTGTGACTAATATTATTTAAAATCAAGAGAAAACAAATACTACAGTACTAGTATTCTATCTTGACTACAATTTATGGTATTTTTATAATATCTTGTAGTACTAGGCTCTTTTACAGTACAAGTCGGGCAATACGCGATAGTAAACTTGCATCATCTATACTAATATATAAACCTGAAGAGTTTGTTTGTTTGATTGTTTGTTTGTTTGAACGCGCTAATCTCAGGAACTACTGGTCCAAATTGAAAAAATCTTTTTGTGTTGAGTAGACAATTAATCGAGGAAGGCTTTAGGGTATAAATCATCACGCTGCGACTAATAGGAGCGAAGATACAATGGAAAATGTGAAAAAAAACAGGACGGGTATAAATCATAACTTACATCTTCTTCTACCCACGGGAACGAAGTCGCGGGCAACAGCTAGTTTAATAATATAATTGATTGATAATGGTTCTTCCTTCTTCTTAAGTAAGCCAAGAAGTTATAGTAATAGAGAAGCAGGTGAATTGAGTTTTAACACCATCCGTTACTTCTCTATTTATATTTAATAATATTTTTTATCTTTACTGACGTTTCACGTGTATGAATTTATTTAATTTAATATATTTTATTGCTCCAACTACTATATGCAGTAATAAAAAGTATGTGAGGCGATAGTTAAGAAATTGTTAAGAGATGACGAAACGCACGTGTATGACGACACACGCGTGTAAGCACGTATTTTATGACAACATAAATATTTTAATGGGGTCCATTCTTTGTTTCATACTTAGAAGAATTCTATTCATTATTTGAGCACATAATATATTCTAGAAACCTAATAAACGGCTTTCTAGAACTCATTGAGGTCTACACGCCAAACCCACTGAGCATAACGTGTCGCGGGATCGATCCCCGGATAGGATTATTATTTTTGTGATCCACTTATGCTTGTTCTGAGTCTGGGTGTTTTTGTGTGCACGTGATATTTACGTGACAAGAATTAAATTCCTTTCTGCGGAAGTGGTTATAAAAAAAAAGAAAATAGAGATAGGCAGTCGCTCCTTGTAAAACACAGGTACCTAGCTGCATCTGGTTATTAAAACATCTAAATTGTTTCTAAGGTAAATGATTCTACATGTGACTTATTCGGATGAAAAAGCATTATTAATGTAGGGCTTATTGCATTAACATACCAATTTGAATCAGTCCATCGATGGCATCTTCGACGGTGCCTCTCGGGTTGTTGCCGAAGTGTGGTGGCGCCGGAGTCCAGTAGAACACCACTAGGAGTACTGACAGCACTGAGAAGCCAAACACGCCCTCCCAGCCTACAGCCTGCATAGACGGGATGTTTAGACCTGGAAGTATTAAAAGAATATTATCAGTAATGATGACTATTGTAAAGACGATCAATGAACTGAAAATGGTAGGGTAGTTACGGCAGTTAGCATGAACTTAAGAGGGTTTACGGAGTCAAGTTTTATTTTTGTGGAGAAAAGCCCTGGACTGCACGGATAGCCGAGTGGTTGAGGTCACCACGAGAAACCCAATGTGCGCAACTTGTCGTGGGTTCGATCTTCGCGTAGGACAAGCATTCGTGTGATCCACTATTTCTTGTTTTGAGTCTGAGTGTTGTTGTGCACGTGATTCGTATGTTTGTGAATTCGCCGCGACACAAAGATTAAATTCCTCATTACGGGAGTAGTTTTAAAAAAAAGTGTTAATGTGTTGAAAACAAGGAACAGTAAATACATACCTGCCACATATTTCTCTTCATACACCATCTGACAGGCAGACACGACTTGGGCTACGATAATGAGCAGGTCTCCAGTTATCAGACTGTTCCTGCCTTTAGACTCGCCTGCAGACTGGTATAGAGCATCTGTTACTCCAACCACTATCAGACCAACGATTACACTTACTGAAAAAAAATAAAAAATGAATGAGCCTGACGGTTTAGTATTCATGTAAAAGAAGTGTGTATACTGTTATTTCTGAATTTGTCACGTAATAACTTGATTTGCAATTTATCAATGAATATCTAAAAATAAATATAAGAACGGCTTGAATGTTTCTACTTTCAGTTGTGGTCTGTGGAATTCATCGAATTGTGTTTCATAAAACAAAATCTTGTTTTTCCAGAGAAACTCAATTTTGGTTCAAATAAATTACATACACATAGATTATAGTACGTATTATAACGATCATCTGCAAATCAGTTTTTAAATAAAGACGCTGTCTTTGTCCGCGAGAATTCGACTTTCTGTATAGCTGTTCATTAGTAAATCAAAGAGTTAAGTAACCTTTATTACACAAGACTATTTTCTCCAATATCAAAGAGAAATCAAATCTCCAATGCTCCTATACTACTTATAGGGCCAAATAAATTAATTTCTGAATAAGACGTTCCGATGTTAACAAACAAAGGGCGAGTCGAGCAAAGGTCACTGGGGCCGTTATTCAAAATGATTGCGTGAATAACTGATATGTACGTCATATCGATATCGGCGATGAATATATGGTAGTTGACAATACATAATTATTATTAGTGTTTTCCTAATAAACAACATGATTGTTTGAAATTTAATTTTAATTCACTTTAATTTTCTTTGATAGCAATAAACTGATGGTAGGCGAATCTTAAAAATCTGTTTTATATATCTTTTTTATCATTATACGGTAATTATTACAAGTAAAGAACGAAAAATTTGTACAGTGACTTTGACTGCACAGTTCTTAGATGCCTACAGAAAAAGACCGAATATGAATACGAGACGAATGATACTTTAATTACTATTGATTCAAAGGCTACCAAAATGATAATTACAAGTTTAGCACTATTAACATTAAATTGACTGTATAGTAACAAGCATAGGTGACTCATTATTTATTGTCTAGATAATAACACAAAACAACTGAACACCGAATGAATCATTCGACACAGATGTGAATTCTTTGTAACATGTAATACTATAGAGTCAAAACATGACTGTTTTAAGCCTAACCTATATTAATCGCGTTATTTGACTACCAATTGTATACATCTCGTTATTATGAAATGAGTCATGGAATCTATTATTACAAAAAGAACCCAATGATCAAAATTATATTTGTGAAATCATACGTGTATTAGTAACATCATCACCGGGTTCTATGAAGGCTGTTAGAATGAAATCAAATCCGGCCCTTAATTAATTCGAAGCCAGACACCGGCAGCAGACAAATAAACATCTGTATAGACCGTGGTTTGTCAATATTAATCTGGGAAACGAGACAGATAATGCTGTTGGGCTAGGTAGCGAAGGGTGCATTCGATGAGACATTGCTCTCTCCTTTCATCATGTTCCAAATGATATATAGTATTTCACATTTTGGGCGCTGGCATGGGTCGGGGGTGAGGACAGGGAGAATTGCATACGTTCCCCGTCATGTCTGTACATCACACACGTTGAAGGTGTACATATATCGGATATTGATTCATGGGTGCCCGCTGTACCCAGCCCGGGCAGTTTAGCTGAAAACGAGTCTTGACTGTTGCTACCTGAGCTAGCAATAATGCACAAGATTGGTTTGGTTTTGATAACATGTAAAGATCTTGAAATGATTTTTATGAATACATTGAATGATAAATATCCACTTAAATTGAAACTGATGTATGGGCAGCGTATTTATTTTTAAAAAAAAAAAGACTCAATTACCTCTACACGTGCCGATGCTCAGTATTATTTATATTAAACAATCAATTGTTTTACCAAGAATTCCAAAGCCTGTTCAACAAATACTTGTAAAGGTATTACATTTTGTTTCTATGATAGAAATGTTGGATACTCATAACGATATTTTACCTTAAAAGTTATCGAGAAGTAGAGCAAAGCGGATAACAAATAATAATTTATCGAACAAACTTACGTAAATACCTAAATTCTGCCAGATATTTATTGAAGATGCCTCTTCAATGAATAATAGCTAAAAACAGTAGCAAGTCTAGTTGGGTGGCGATAACAAGCTCTTGAATTCGGATGCTAAGTAGGTTGATCTTTCACCATTAGTAAATTAGTATTAAAATGGACTATATAATATCCTGGGACAACTCACACACGGTTATCTAATACTTATATACATATTTCTAATTACATACATATTATAGATAAATTACACCCAGACTGGGCGGGAATAGAACCCACGACCTCCGGTATAGCAGTCAGGGTCACTAACCACTAGACCAACAGGCCCGTCAACTATGAACAGAACTGGTATACAGCCATCGTCAATGATTATAATTTTAAAATAAAAGATAAATATTGCAATCCAAAACCAATTGAAAGAATCGAACCCAAACCCTCTGGCTCCATATGAAAATTTCATCAGCATTCAGCATTCAAAGCGATAGAGAACCCTTTATAACTCTACTTTCTCGCGTCTAACAAACAACATTAAATAAATCATTCCGTTCGTAAAACATTTAGCTACTTCTGCATTGCCATAATAAACTAGACGAGTACTTAATATCTTTACAATCTAGACTCGTTAGCAGCGCTAACAGGCTCGCTTTGTGCGACCCAATCGATAATGCTCAGCACCCTCTCCCCGTAATCCAATGCGCCTGATGCATATCTATATTTTTATATGACTGTTACCGGCGAGACAGGTTTATAAACGAAACTGTGAGAGGACGATTTTCAGCCAGTTCCGATTTCAGTTTTAAATCAAAGAAGCTTTGTTGGGTACTATGATTTGAAGATCATTGACATTTTGAGAGAATATGTTTTCAAAAATAAGATTAGTTGAAAACAAGTAATAAAGTATTTTGCATGAACTATATTTATAGATGCATATAAGTAGCTCGCTTATAAAATCTGATAAAACATTTGTTTCAAGACTAGAAACATACAAAGTGAGAGTCTCGAACAATACAATTGCATATCAATCGGCCAATACCATCTTTCAATGCCGAGCTCCTAAGAAATTATACTCGCAATTTTAAATCAATGTAAAACACTTAGCGGAATCGTCCCACTTACAATGTAACGAGTTGCTCCTTATTTTGTTTCTAGACTTATTTGCTAACACATCGGCAGTTGTTTTGATAACATCTTGCAAAGTTTACGTCCCGGCTTGTATGTCACACATTGTTTGGGATGTCGCCGCCGCTTTCGAAGCGGACACCCAAACATCGTGCAGTCAATAACCATTGCTCAATAGAGTGACACAAAATTCAAGGGTAAATGTTTATGTTGCAGTTTTCTATAAGTTTTGCTAGTCATCTGCAGAGTGCCGAGAGCTATAATTATCAGTGAGACGTAAGAGATGCGTCATATTTTGCGACGTAAATACTGACATAGGTATAAGATTAAGAGTAAGAAAAATAATGTACTAAAATGTCTACGATAAAGAATTCCATTTAAAAATATCATTAGCGCTGATCTTAAACAACTATTCGACAATCATAAATTAGGAGTTACAACAGGTTACAACACATCTCTAAAAGGTTACATCAAAATACTTACATATGCCAACCCATTCCCGTTTTATGATTCTTCTATTTAGGAACGTCATGGATAGCACAGCGACGAACACTATGATGGAGCCCCGGAACATTTGGAAGCTACTCACATACGTCAGCGTCAAACCGATGTACATGATGGAGGTGCCAATCTGTTGCAAACATTACCTTCTAGAATATTCCGTAGGTACTTCTTTCACGAATTATTTTTTATACCAACACTATAAAAATTAACGTGAAATGAGGACTACGTTTTTGTAACTATTCTATAAACAATTTGGTATACAAAATCCAAAATTGGAGACTCAGTGTCAAGCATGAAAGAAACATCTCCTGCATTCTATCCCAAATATAAACGTACCATACTAAAACCGTGTAGTGTTTTGAAAATAGTCTCGCATTGTGAGAACAACTTTAAAGAATGTATATAAGGTTGAATTTCGGGAAAATAGGTGTTCATTTAACTGAAGATGTTATATTGCACGAAGACATTTTTGACTTTCACGTCCGTTCGGGACTACCAGTCTGTCAATTAGGGACTGAAGATTGTTAAATTAAATATTTAAGTATCGGTTTTCCATGGTATGAATGATACAAAATTAATTGTAATTACTTAAAAATGATAAGTCTCATGGACTTTACTAAAGAAAGTAGTTAAGTGTTATTTTTGTAGTCTATACATTTTTAAGAATCTGTTGATTGGACATTTAATTTAACTACTTTACAATTCTATGTACAATGCAAAACAATGAAGCAAAATTTTTCTAACTTTTATTAAAATTCTAAAATAAATCATACAACAATTTTTATGTAACGAAAATTTTCAGTCGGGATTTTAACGAAGTTTCCGGTGCACCGTGAACATAATTCCTGGCTATCGAGGGTTGAAATCAATGGGCTTACGTCTGCGCATTGCATTCGGGAGAACGGCCAATGCAAGCGAGGACTGCACATCCAATAGGGGCTCGAGCTGACTACAAAATCCTTCTCGAACGTTCGGCGGGGCCTGTAGCTACTGTAGCTAGGTATATACGCACACATCCCGAACTAATTAATTCCGCGTATCCAAAGTTCATCGGATGCGGGAAAAGTTTGATGACCAATATGTATAGTTAAACAAGCTATGATTTTGAGGTTCCTATCCACTTGTATGATACATTAGATACATGGGAAAAGGTATACTCACTAAGTAGCCCCGATAACCTTTTCGTCTACCTATTTATATCTAATCATAATACGATAAACAAAGTAGCATAAACTAATTAAATCTGTTGACATAACATACATGCTACGTCCAAACATTGATAACTATGGAGATCATTCCACAACAGTCCGAATTTAATCCTAACATCTCTTACGTGGCAAATGTGAGATTTTTAAGTGGCCATTCGGAGTAATATCCGGGTTTCTAATCTCAACGTAATATAACAAAGGAATATTATATTTAATAAAAAAATAAATTGGAATACTCTTATAGTTATGGGCAATAAATAAGGCAATTGTTTCCATAATACAATGCAACTGTCGCTATTGAATCGGTCTAATATCACGGAATATAAATCGAGCCTTGATGTCATGTAACTTTTCAATGCTCACACAATAAGATCAATCGCATAACCATAAGATCGCGTGAACAATATAATGCAATATACATTGTACTTACCAGGTCAAACATGGCTGCAGGCAGCAATATAAAAGGATTGAAGTTTTGGTTGCCGTTTGTGAGCGAATGCCCGCCCGTGTTTTTGGTTTTGAAGTAAATCAGCTTGAATATAACAAGGCACATCATTTCGCCGAGAAACATTGCTGTGGCCTAGGAAAAAAAAACATACACTGTAGATATAATGCGGGTAGGAATGAGTAAGGGGAAGCTTTTGAACTGATAATTGGGACACAAAAGATCGCACGAGCAGAGAGTTTTAAAAAGATTTCGTTTGCGCGCCAGCGTTCATATAACGATGTGAAATGGCTAGTGAATAGCTTAATTTAATAAGTCACTGTATGGAAAAAGTCCATAGTCAAATAACTGCATTGTCTTAATTAAAACTCAATTTAAATAAAAGTTCGAATACCGAACCTGTAGGAATGGATGTTCAAAATCTGTGATTAATCCATCCGACCCCTTTGACTGCAATTTGTCCGCCCATTTTGTACTCAAAGAGTTAATTGAACCTGTCACAACGAGCATCACCGCCAGGAACTTCTGATATCCCGACCACGCCATCCTGCGAACAACATGGGACAAATTACATTGGGAAAATAATTATATTGCATATGACGCGTTGTTTTTAAAAGGACTCTCCCAGCAAAAAATGTATTAACTGTGTCGCAGGGGTGTCACAAACACTCAAAGTCACATACACAGACACCCCGACTCTGCGCGGGGATCGAACTCGTGGCACGTCGAGCATAGTGGGTTTTGGTTACCTCAACCACTCGGCTAACCGTGCCGTCATAGTTATTCAGATGTTCCGTCCGTATGATCTTAATGCTTACTACGTAGGGTCGTTTAAATATTTTATTGTTTTACACCCAGATACCTAGAACAGTATCATGCACGCTTTTTTCGATTTTATTCTCTAGTTTTAGTTACACGGTACACTTCGATATCACCTAACATTTTTATACTAAGTGACAATAGTTAGGTATAACGCTGACTATAGATGATGTATTCTGGATAATACGCGACACCCATGGGTATATTTTACTTTTTGATTGCACGGATAACCGAGAGAATGAGGTCAGCACGCCAAACCCGCTGTGAGTGATGAATCGCAGGTTCGAACCCACGAATGATTGTGATTCTTTGAGAATATGATTTGTGTTTTACACCAGTTAGAACAAGTATTAAGCAGGTTAGAGTGGCAATTTTTTTTTAAAGATACCATGTACTTTTTCGAATTCGAAGACATCGTTTAACAAAATAACGTATTAAAAATGTAAGTTACTATCTTAAATTGGATCAAAAGAAACTATCAACAGAGACGAAGCAACCAAAAGCAAATCCTACAGAATCTATTGAAGACAATTTCTTTCTTTTTTAATAAACTCGTTTGCACCTCGAATGGCTTTACTATCGTTCCATAAAGTAATACTTTTTCAGAAGTTGCAGTATTGGAAGCAAGAGTTTCCATTTCGGTCATAGTATTAACGGTTGGTGGAAGGCCCCTCGAAATGCTTTCGTGCAACAGTTTGCGCGAAAACAATGGCGTTCTGATCGCTTTCTCTACAGAAATACAAGTCACCCAAAGACAGAGTAATCACTAATGATTAATTCCACAATTATCCTAACTGTGTCCGCATCAGCTCAGCAGCACAAGTTTGTCAGTTCGAGGGTCACAAATCTATCGTCCCAATCAATATCATAGTCTAGACGACGCGGATGCTATGATATACCACTGGTATAGTATTCTCATCGCATTCATTAGGTCGATTAGCGATCGTAACGCAGTTATTATTATTATTGTATATTATTTTTATTCCTTAAATATTATACTTATACAGCTCACCGCTGACAAAAAATACCGTTTTTCTTACCTTCACAAGGTTCAATTTAATGTAAACCCGCTCTTATTCAACGTGCCGTTTCGAGTCCCGTATACGGGATGATTCTCGCAAACGTTCAAAACGCCTTTAGGCCGTGTTCAAACCAAACGTGTCTGCCGGCGCCGGTCGTGAGCGAACGTAATACATAACAGCTTATTGTTTTTCCATACAAAGTAACTTTTTTTTGAAATCTAATCGGCAATACGATATTACGCAATGTGTACCGATAAATACCGTCTATTGTACCGTTACTGAATAGGTTTTGTTTGAACACCATTAGCTACCGTAAACATACGACGATTTAGTTAGACTGCCGATACTAAGCTTAACACAATAAAAATAGTCCTTATATCACTCAATTTAAATTTTAATAAAAGTAAAATAAAAATTACACAACACCACTATTACACTATCTACTCCATAAAAAACACCATGCTGTGGCTTCAACTGACTATGACACACTTTAACCTTAACTGAGAAAGATTATATTATGAACAATCAATTGACTTACTTATTTTATCCAACTAAACAGTCTGAAATGTTTTGTTTGAACTGGCCACTTTGAAATTAAGGCGTTTTTTTAAATCTACATTTACTTTTTTTTTAATCAACACTTAGACTCTTAATTCATAAAAGCCTACCTTCTCCAACCAATAACATCTATACATAAAGAAGTAATATTGTTTGTGAGTGATTTATAACAGCAATAATATACTGAACACAAAAATATAATCACTTGGTTTAAAGGTTTGTGCCAAGACACACTTGTATCAAGATCATAATCCAACAACAATTTTTTTTATTAATTTATCCACTTTTAGAATTTCTGAATCATTTATGCACTATTACAATATTTACCTATATACTTTTTAATATAATTATATAGTAATAACGAAAATGTGATCATTACATTAAAAGATACAAACATAATGTTATAAAAGAGGTTTATTTAAATATAACCTACTTAGACTTGAGTATTGTATTACTCTAAGTAGGTTTAGCATGTATGAAGGCCATACAAAGGAAAGTTTTAATTTTGTACTTGGAACAGAGAAGTAAAAAAAACCAATGCCAAAAAAAGATAAGGAGTTTGGAAGTTAAAGTCTACATGGCATTGTTCAAACATTATAATTGTCTGACTAATCAGAATAATTACAAGATTTTGTAGATTATTTACAAGGAGAAAGTTTAGTGTTATGTTTGTTCTTTACTAGTCATAAAACATGTTTGAAGTCTCTACAAGGTTTATTATACCATTCAGGGAATATGTAACCTTTTATAATTGTTAAACTGTATCTCTAAATAAAAATACTTAGACAAAATAGTCAGTAAATAGCCAAACATAATTTTATTCATTGTTTAATTTTGATAACAACCTAATCTTTATGGGCTGGAGACAACAAAATAATCTATAGAGATAAATATTCAACAATAACAACACTAGAATAGCTTGCTAACAGAAAGTACATACATAAAAATAGATTATACATTAAATGCGTTGCAATATTCAAGTCAGTAATTAATTGACAGAAACTTCATTTAAATATCAACCGTACCCAGTGCCGACACGGCTGTGTTTTTTACGTTAGATAACCAATTATACAAAAACATTACTACTCCAAATTGACGGATGCTAAGTTCGGTAATAAGAGAAAACAATTGACGTACCACCAAGTCCCTACTAAATAACAAAACCAAACTTTTGCCACGTAAACAACGGAAGACCCTTTTTGTTGCATTTCTATATTAGAAATATATAGTCTAGCTTACCTGCAATGCTGGAACTCCTGCAGCGATTTTCACAGATTGAATCCAAAAGAACGAGCTCAGCAACAAACTTGATTATGTAGGTTTAAATTTATTATTCCGGTCAGTCTTCCCGAGACAAGCGTTAGACTGCGTAAGAATGATAATAACAAAAGTCCAAACTCACAGATACAAAATATTTTTAAACTGACAACTTATCTGACTATGACAACATGACGTTCTCTCCTGTTCTCCAAGATTACATTGACTTTTGTTGGATTGTTTGAGTTCGAAATTACTGCATAGCGTTACGATGACATAATTTCACGACTGAGGACAGGGCTGCCAGTTAAAAAAAACATTACAATTATTACTGCTCATTTCAATTTCTTTCTTTTAAATACTTTCGTTAAAAGTACTGCCACGATGATTTTTTTCTTTTGGTTCTTAGCTACAAAAGTATTATATTTAATCAGAATAAGTAACATATCGTCATCAGAAGCAATGAGCAAAATATTAAGATTTTTCTTACCATCTGTAATCCTATTTTATAAAATGGTATTCTGTTTACTTCTAGTCGGTACTTTTTTGCTTGCTACTTTGCGTTTATTCATTACACGACAAAATGAGAAAGGGTTCTAAAGTTGAGTGGTGAGTAAAAAGGTAAAAAGTCGCTTAATCGGCTCAGAGGGGTGAAAGTTTGTAAAAACACATGGAAATCGTTACTTTTTTAATTTCTTATTGCGTACTTGTTTCTACACCGTTAAATGCGAATTTCTTATCCTAGCATGATGGAATTACTGTTACTCGCAAGTCGAAAATATAGTTTAGAGATTTAGATGAAAAATTCTATTTACGAATAAAATATCGTTAGAATCGAATTATTTACTGTTAATAATACTGGTAATATTCAGCTGCAGTATTTGACTGCAGATTGTCATTTTGTATTGGTCTCCAAGTATTGTTTTTGTTTATTATTATTTTTCGTTAACCAAGCCTTCTCTACTTATCCCGTAAGTATATATCGCTAATAGGTAGCTTGCGCATGCCAGAACTTATTGATTTAGATTTTTGAAACGGCATCACCTTTGTTTTTGTTTATATGAGTGATTTTTTTAAATAGTTCAATAAAAAAATCTAAAAGTATTCGCTGTGCACATACTCACTCCAGTCGCTAATTGTAAATCAATTTCTAAAATGACAATTTAGAAAAAGCATGTGGCATATTCATGCAACAGGTGTCCGAAACTTCAGAATTTATCAGAAAGCTAAAAGTTATGAATTATGGTAATTTGACGTAAACAGGTTGTTGCGAAGCAAATAAATACAACTGTTAAATTTTGACTTTTATTTGCACAACACACAAAGCCGGGTCATATAAGCACATGATCGAAAGTAAAATAAAATACAAGGAAGTAATTAAAAAACCAACTTCAATTAAATTTTACATAATTATGAATTAAAAAAATATCAAATCAATTGACAGAATCATATTTGTTACTCAATTTGGAAAATATTTAGTTTGACTTGTAGCTTTATATAAAACGCTTTCTCTGTTACTATTCCTGTCATCGCATAAGCATAGACGTTTGCAAAGCCAAAGGTTTCTTATAACATCGCTTTGAATTTGGTTTAATACCCAGATGTACTCCATTTTCATATGATGTAATTGATCTTGTTCTATGTTTTTCGTTTACTGCCTTATTCTCCACATGCTGATTCCTTAGGTCTTAAGAAGTTTTGAACGATAACCGTTGATCTTATAAGTATTTTAAACTTGTTTGATATTTTCAGAGCAGCTTGTTGAACTTGTTGGTTTGAAGATTTAGTAAGTCTGTGCCACAGTAGTCCACCTGATATTTGATAGTGAGAGAGAGAGAAAGATTCAATCAGGAAACATAAAAATAATTTAACATTGCACTGGGACATGAAAGCTTGCGGGGTTCCATATAGCACACGTTACTTGGCGCGGTAACGATAGATTGCTAGCCTTTTACATGCTATAAATGGTAGCGAAAATTCTCTCCACGGAGCGCCTCGACTCTTCGGTGACGACACCGTCACGAGCTTCCAACCACTTGTAGGTTGCAGACTTAATATCCTCCAATATCTTTTTTACAGGGTTGTTATGGGGATTTTTCCCATTCAGTCGTAACCTGATCCACTGCATAGTATTCAATACTATCAACTGATTTAAATCCCCCTTGATGATGCTCTCCACATCTGTCACAGCTTCCGCCGATCTGGCTTCCACAGCATCAACCAGTTTTAGTTTGAGAATATCCAAAAGTAAGTTTAACTCCTCCCTCTTTTCCTCGCTTAAATCGGTGTACATTTTGGATAGAACGATGGTAAGCTTTGTGATGCTTAATACAGGTCTTTTTGTTTGTAAGTATTAGGGTAGTAAAGCGTCCCGACCTTTTCAGGCTCCGACACGAGAACTAACTAGACTAGCTCTCAGATAGGAAGTCCGGCGGGTTCGGGACTTGGGTTACCAGATTTATGGTAGCGTATAACAACTGTAGGAAACTTATTTTTACATATTTAAACTGATTCTGGAAATGCTTATATTTGATGTATGTAATATTAATTTTTAGCTTAACATTAATAGATCCGCTATTTAACGGACAGGTAACTGAGGCTACCAAATGTTTAATTGTTGCAGTCCTCTAATCTTGGAGGTAAAAGCTTCCGCAAAAAATTATATAGATTTTATGTTACAAATGCTCTTGATATAGGATAGATGTAATGTCTACAGATGTTTGTTTAATTATTTCTGCAGTATAAAACTTAACTATAAAAATGGCAACTCGGTGATTAATTTTGTTTACGGTTTTATAATCTATCGCTCTTGCCTGTCACTACTGTCACGACATGTGACAGTTTTATCGGAGACTCAAATAGCCAAATTCTTTATTTTTTTATAAATTACACTCTATAGCTAGAATGGAGATGATTTTGACCGTGTACCCTAGCTTTACTAGCTTTTAATATTGACGCCGGTTAACATATCGTGTCGTCAGGAATTAGGACGCCTTAATATTATGGACAAAATAATCCATAGAATAAAAAAAGGGGTGTGTTGTGTAAGGGGTTAATATTAGAGTAATGATGCTGAGCGTGCGAATGTTTATTTTCTCTGGATACGGGTAAGTGCTATTCAATTCAAAGGTTTATCGTTTTTATTCTTAATCAATACTGAAACTAATCGAACCTGTGAAGAATTCATAAAATGACAATGCGATGGTTATGGAATAGTATGCGCTTTAATAATGAGTGTATGCTACATCGTTGAAAAATCGAATCAGGCTGTCGTATAAGAATTGGTGTGTCACCAATTTGCTTAGTACCATGCTAATAATAAAAGAATCTAGACTTTCAATGATAAAATCAATATAAAGTACCTACAGCATGTTTTCTTTAATACCTATGCCAATATTACAATAGAACACAGCTAGCACTATAACTAATTCAAGAGAGGCACTTCAAATGCACATTACAAAAGTCTTTTTTAAAGAAGTCCAAAAGAAAATACACGGACTCCATGTTAAGAAACAATGACAGGGTTGTTGTGTAGAGAAAAAGAAGCCCGCCCAAAAAAAAGCAACAAATTTTTCTCATCTCAATTTAATGCCATATGCCTCATATATTGTCAGTGGAATGAGGATAAGATATAATATCTTTTGCTCAAGTTACTTCAAGCTATCAAATGGAATACTTTGTAATATTTATATTTGTAGGTGTAAAATGTTGCGTGTAAATACATACTTAACAAGTATCCCCTTGCTACAGATGTAAATGGGGTAAAATTGCTATTATAGCGAATAACATGTGCCATTATGGAACCCTTATGCTAAGGCTATGCCATCTGTCCATTTATAACCAGTTTGTATTTCATGAACCATATTAGCTAGCGAGTTGAACTCTTTGAAGATTATGGATTCCGTATTCTAAACATAAAAATCGAACTAGAGTAACATCATGATCATTAATATGATGCAGTTTTTTTTCTAAATTTGGTTTTCTTTGTTGTATTTGTATGGATTCTTCAATGGTTTAACAGGGTTGGTTTAAAACATAATTTGGTATCTTATTTCAGAGGACCCAGTATTTTTGTCCAGTGTCCAGTGTTTTGACCACCCTTTATGCTTGAGCGTAAATATTGTGTTATTGGCTGTGCGGATATCTATTTGCAGATTTAAAATGTTAATGTTGTTTGTCTTGTCTCTTCACTTTGTTGACCACATTAAGCCTTATTTCTTTTATTTATAATTTTAGGTGTATGCAGTAGTTATTGTTCTTTCTGGACTAGTTCAATTTCTAAGCAATGCCTTCTGATCTAGTCAAAAGAAAAGCTATTTTATTGGATGCAATGGTGGAGAGGTCCCCAGACTGACTTTTGGGAATACAGTCGCAATTTCAGATCTAGGCAAGTGCTCAAATTTTATTAGTTATGTTCAAAATAATGATAAACAAATCGTATTTTTATTTGCTACACCTATGGTGCACGAGTCCTAATTCACCATGACACATATCCAACTTATTGAAATGCTGGTAAAGAATACCTTGACAGGCACCGTCTTATCAAATTAAGCATCATCAATAAATATACTACTTATAATGATTAAAAGTGAACCAAAATCAAGTTTCAAATTATGGTTTTCCATTTACAGATGCATGGAGCATGAAGGTGACAACAACATGCAAACAGCTCAGCGACCTAGTATAGGTCTTCATAGGATCAGTCTTGCAGTGAAAGCAGAGTAAGAAACAATGCCAGGAAGACAGTGTAAGTTTTATATTAAGTAAATGCTTTACAAAATACTGTCCTAACCTAACTCAACCGTTTCCTTTAAGACATTTTCAATTGTATACACTGGCGACACTTTTTCAGTAACTTTGCAGTAATACTGAGGTAACAATTAACAATCCTAGTTGTTTATAAATTGCTGTTACTGCAACTGGTTGTGAAGATAGAATCTGTATGTGGTGGTCTCCAAATGCTTAGGTTAGTTCAGAGTTTGACCGTTGTTTGTGATTGTATATACCCATGGCCTTTAGGTTTACTTTTGCGGCTTCATTACTTGAGGATGATTTTTGTAGTACATGGACCCTGTAATTTTAAATTCGATTCTTTTTATGGCTGATATTCCTACATCTTTTGACAGTCTCTTTGACAGTCGTTACAGGTAGTCAGAAGCTTGAAAAGTCTCACAACCAGTCATAACCAAGGGGTACCGTGTTGCCCAGGTAACTGGGTTGAGGAGGTCAGATAGGCAGTCACTCCTTGTAAAACACTGGTACTTAGCTGAAACCGGTTAGACTGGTAGCCAACTTCAACATAGTTGGGAAAAGGCTAGGCCAATGATGATGAATGATTTTCTAATCGCGAGAAAGCGTTTATTACAGATATAATTATTTGACAACCTGACAAATTTCTCTACACAAATATTTTGAAATAATTCCTCCTATGCTATATAACATAGATACATACATAGATAGAAACAGAGAATTTCCATTCCAGTTTCCAACATTATAGTAAACTGTGTATTTTGTTAAAATTACAGGTTTCCCGATTATAAGAATTTTAATAAGAAAGAAACAAGTCTGATTCTACAAATTGTTATATAAATGCGACATAGGTGGTTCGGTTGAGTCTGTGCAAGATTTCAGGCATTTAAAATGTAAGTAGATACATTTTATGAAAAAGTTTTTGTTTATTTGTTAATCTACTATAATTTATTTGTAATAACATAGTTTTTGATAAAAAGTAATATAAAACATGATTTATAGATCCCTGCAACATGGAGGTGAGAAAATCATATTCTCAGAATGATAATTCAAGTCTTTAAATGAAAGCCATCAGTTGTTGTAAGCAGAGCAAGAACTAAACGCAAGAGAAGCGTGAAACTGTATGTATTTTTTTTTTAACAGAACACCAATAACTCAGCTGTATTGTGACTATTAATTTTTGGAACATTCTTAAACGAATATTCCTTGACTTTAATATATATTCCACAACTTTCACGCAACGCCATCCATTTATTATGTAATATATTGAAAACATAATATATATTAGAAAACTATATTATTAAATACTTAGAGCTTCGTTATACTTAGTTTTCGATTATCATTACAGGTTTCCAGATTGTGAAAATGTCCGACTCAGGAAATTGCTAAAATACTATGGGTTACAATTGTATCTTCACGAGACTCCTGACTTGGAATATGTAAGTGAAAGCATTTTAATTATTACATTAATCCACTTATAATACTAGTCTATACATGTCCTACAGACCCAATACTGGGCTCCTATTCTGCTCTTTATGATGGCTGTCGAATGGATGGCAATAGGCTAGTTGCCTCATGTCACCATTTATAAAAATAACTTTTAATTCAAATATAATTCCGTGCAAGGGTCCGATATATATAAACTTTAATAAATATTAATAAAGGATTGCTGTTAAAATTCAACTGAAACCCTTACTTTTTTTCTCTTGCTTGAAAACACCGTCCACCATGTTTCTACGTCACGAAATGGAACTGATCGTTATTATTAAACTTCATAGTTTTGTTGATTTTTCTCATTCTCATTCTTTATGAGATGATAGGTGGTTATATGAACTCCTAAATAAATAAAACAAGTAAAACCGAGACGGTAGCCGAAAGAGCTGTAGTTCGACGTCGATTTGCGCCCAGCATTCAGCATTCGACATTTTACTAGAGCTAATATAATAAAGCGTGGCGATTATGGCAATTCCTCCCAAATGTTTGGGAGAGGCCCTTGCCCAGCAGTGGGATCCCCTAAAAAAAAAACTAAAAACAAAGGGGCACCTAAAAAAAAAATATACAATAGTGTTGTGAATTTTTGAATGGGATGCATTTATTTTTCTTCCTACTGTTTCTATTTCAATCTTTATAGCTTTAAGTTTTAGACATAAATGAAACCACTGTATATTCTTTTAAAGTGAGGGATAAAGTCAAGCATTATTTACTAGCTTTTCGCCCGCGGCTTCGCCCTCGTCGATGTCGGTTATATCGCGTTTCCAAGCGAACTCTTCAAAAGTCCGGGATAAAAACTATCCTATGTTCTTTCTCAAGGTCAACCCTATCTCTGTACCAAATTTCGTTTAAAATCAGTTTAGTGGTTTAGACGTGAAAG
The DNA here is from genome assembly GCF_003590095.1 of Trichoplusia ni. Taxonomy (NCBI): domain Eukaryota; kingdom Metazoa; phylum Arthropoda; class Insecta; order Lepidoptera; family Noctuidae; genus Trichoplusia; species Trichoplusia ni. The sequence continues at coordinate 53,762 of NW_020799990.1, forward strand.
CGTAACAGACAGACAGAGTTTCTTTCGCATTTATAATATTAGTAGGGATTCCCATTCTTCTTATCTCTCTTATGAATCGCCACTGATTACAACTTAACATGTATTTAATAAACCATGCTTAAAAGCAACACATCCGTCAAATGTGTATCTAGAATTCCCATACTCGAAACCCACAGCTCTACCTCCAGCCACATCCCTAATCGCCATACAAAGCACATACATTTCCGTTGCTAACACAAGGCGACGGTGCCCAATACATCACTCGGCCATTCAGGTCTCGCTGACGGATCGATGTTGCAATTTCCGCGCGCTAGGTGGCGCTGCGGCACGATGGCGGTGCGACCGTTTCCCGACACCTTTTTGTTTAGAAGTCCATTGATTGATTGCGATTGATTGTCATATTTTGTTGCGTCAGGACAGAGCAGTGGATTTCGTTTTTGTTGAAAAGTGGAAAATGACGAATGGGGAGTCGATTTGTGAAAAATCTGTTCTTAATAACCTATTCTGTTGTATTTGAACCTATTCAGAATATTTTGTCTTCGTCTACTTCCCATTTTTCACTAATAATATATTTTTTTTTATTTATAATTAGTCCTAATGATCTTTTTTTCTTGTTTCAGGTAAGTGCTGATTTTTCTTTTATACTCACTGAAAACAATGATTGATTCAGTAAGATGGTAATGAATATTGAATTCTATGAAATTAATAAGTAGCTTATTAGCGAATTCAATAGGACCCTTTTGGGTTGCATTTCGAATTCCTAACATCTTTTACGGTGTTCTTAACGCCTACGCGTCTAATCCAGAACTTATACAGAATAATAATCAAATCTTAAATCTGCGTCTAAATGTTTTCATTGATCTTGATCCTACCTATATTATAAATGCGAGACTTTATAATAATGGATGGATGACTCTTTCACGCAAAAACTGTTGGGTGGATTTGGAAGTAATATGGTACGGAGATAGTTTATTACCTGGCTTAACGTATAGGATTCTGTTTATCCCAATTTTATGTCTCCGTAGGATCATTTTCGATTATTAGGCGGAATCGCTGACAACAGCTAATTATTAACTAAAATATGATCTCGTAAAAAAACCCAGTTTACAACTTTTCTGTGTAATATAAGGTAACCATCTCGTGTATATTTTGTAACTATGCATAAGCTTCTTAGATATTTAATTAAAACAACAATGTTGTGTGGTACTTAAAGTAACACTTTAATGAACTCGCTGTAAATTTATAACATACTTTAGACACTTAATAATGTTTTACAATGTACTTAAAATAACTAGAGAACGGTGACAGTTCAAATTGGAGTAGAATTCTGTACTTGTGTTGTGTTTTTGTAAACATATTGTATGGATAAAATGATATTAATAATAAGCAAAGAGTTCTAGTTTTTTTGACAGCTTTTTTGGGTCTGTCTTTGATACCGTGTAACTTGAACAGGTGAATGATTTCGGACTGTTTTAAGACGTTTTTCGTCAGAATCGTCAATCTGTCATTTTTTTCATAATATCGTTAGTACTTTATATCGGTATTTTTGAACTTTGATTGCCCTTCCAATAATGAAGGTTGGCTGTCTGGATAACATCATATTTCAATTTTGGTACAAAATAATACTGTATTTAAAACGAGAACGGCAACTTCAAATAGAAAAACTACCGAGAGAAACTTTAACAAAATCAATAAAAAACAAGACCTTTCATTTGATATGCCACACGATGCAGTTTTCAGTTTTTTTTTGTAATTTTCCCCTTCTTCCCCAAAATTGACCCCCCATATACAGATTTCATCTGCTCACGTCACACCTCTGTGTTTGGGTCACAGGAATTGATATGTGTACCAAATTTCAAATTAATCGGTCTAATAGATTCGGAGATAATTGTCGGTAAGCGACGGACGGACAGACACACGAGTGATCCTATAAGGGTTCCGTTTTTGTATTCAGACGTACGGAACCCTTAAAATAACAAAATCAGTTCATGAATACTCAAGTAACTATAATATAGAGACGAATTACGATCTTTCTCCTTTTTGAAGTCGTATGAAAATGATTTAACACAATACGTACACTTAAACACGTATTAAAATAACAAAGCTGCCATAATCCCCGAATCAAACTAAATCCGAACTAGGAAAAGTTTTGTAGTGTAACCCAAAGTTGTAGTCGATCCGGAATGAATGGCATTGTGAGTGAGGGTCTCTACGAAAGTTGCTGGCGAGGTCTGTGGAGTTCGTACTTGTGTTGGAGTTCAATAGTAGTGGGTTCGAAGCGAGTGCCATGTAGCTGCTGGTCTGCAGGAATCGATTAAGAGAATCTTGAGGTTTGATATACATAGGTTTACTCAATTTTTTACTCAGATTTTTGGTAAGAGATAAGAGCGATTTTGTCAAAACAAAATGTATGGGGCCACATGATAACAAGTGAGATTTTTATAAAGTAGATTTGTGATTAAATGATGCAGTGTTTAACTAACGTGTATTTATCGGGATAGCTCGAATTAGTTTTGGAGTCAAACGGACTCCTTAAAATTATGAAAATGTATATTTTTAATGATAATGGTTGTTATAGTGATTAAATAAATATCGTTTCAAACCACATCCAAATCTGCTAAAAACCTGTATTATTATGGTGATTTAAAATACAAATAAATATTTTATTACTAACGAGGTTCCACAAGCAGACCGAATAAAATATTTCTAATTACGTTAGGTTTATATACGATCGCTTAGTTTCGAAGTCTCAAACATAATTATCTCGAATCAAATAGGAAATATATCTAGCAATCAAACCAACGGCACTAAACTAAAATCCAGAGCTAGTAAAACCCGGAGTTAACCCTCACGATCCGACGCGGGACGAAGAGGCACGGACTTGAAAACCCGTGGTGGCAGAGGGTTAAACTTTTACTGTCCCGAGTTATTTGAGGGGTCGTGAATGTTACGAGAGAAATGTATTGGGAAGCACGTAGAGACTACAATACTTATTATATTAGTTGTTGTTGATAAGTTTGACGGCCACAATATAGCATTTTTGAGACTAAGTAATTAATCATAGTTAAATGTTAAACATATAATACGAAACTGTCTAGTATCTTGATTCCCAAATACAGTATTGAAAGCAAATAAATAGTTTTAGATAGGAAAAGACTTCAATTTAATAGTCGGAATGCCAAAATCTTCAAATGAAAAAACCTCAAAGGTTATAGAATATTCTCTATTGTACGCCATAGAATTACATTAGTGATGTAATATCATTTTAACAGTTAATAGTATTAATCCTTGTTATGTTTCGATATTTAAAAGTTTATATATAATTAGAAATTTACTTTGAAATAATAAAAATATGTACCAATAACAATGCGGTGTTATTTATATTCATCAAATATTTCTGATCGAAAAGTTTCCAATCTACCGGAATTTATAAATACCAAAACTTTGTTCTTCGCCGAAAGTTATTTAATTATTAGCATTCTTAATTACATTTAGAATAACGAGCTTCAAAAATAGATTGAGTTTTATTTAGATGACATTTCAACAAGTTTTGGTTGTAATTTTGGGTTGGTAACAAAACATCTTTGTGCCATTAAGGTCACAAATAGTTATTTTAAATGTTTTGTATCTTTTGTAATATGCAACCTACTGTAAAAAGGATTATGGTAAAGGTCTTCTTATTTGAGTCCAAAGTATTCTCCTATGGTTCTACTACCACGTCTTAAGGTAATATCATCCTGTTTGTGGAAGCATAACAGCGCCATACACGGCGTAGAGAGGCATCTCTCTTACACGGCCGTAGGCCCCAGAACCATTTCCACCATATTATCATTCCTTATAAAGATGTCGATGTAATTCTGCCACCATCCATTATATCTTAGTACGGTGACCTATTGATTGGTCTTTTCTTGTCAATGATACGGTCAGCAACAAATTAAGCGAAAACCTATTCGATACTAAATCATCATAGGGATCCAATTAACTGACGTGCTGTGGGATTCAATCTTCCTTTCTCAGATTCTATCAAAATGGATGCGTCTTAAGATTTATCTACGGTACCTTTTATTGAGTTAAATAAGTAGTCTAAAGCCATCTAAGTGCCAGTAAGTATGATCTAGCCTACCTAAGCCGGCAAAAATAATTTCATCAGTACCACCAAGAAACTCTTCCCTTTGAAACTTTTCTCCCAGGTATATTATTAATATTTCTCGAGGTGTAGGCAGGTCCTTTGTGATTCTTTGTGGGGGACTTGCGCTGTCACAGTAGCCTTGAAGTTTGTAGGTCTTTGATTATCAGGTTACGGAAGCTTTCTTATTTTCGGACAAACCATTTTGTAGCTCTATTTTTGGGGAAACGAATTGAGCTGTTAGTTTTTTTTTTCAAATATTATTGCTATGTGATTTTCTTACGTACTGCCGTATACTAAAATGCCGATAAGTTCTAAGGTTTCGCATTTTTAGTCTGCGAAGAAACGCTACTCGGATATTAAAGGATCTCAAATTTCATTGTGCAAAAGTGCTTTATACAGATAGAAGTTATTTTCTATTTTTATCCATCTTTTCCAAGGCTTTCCACTTTAAAGCTTTAACACAAATAATTCAGCGATAACACAATTAGGACAAATCCAGCCATTTGGCAGTGGCTTCTCCCGCAGTATCCAAGTCTCACCAGATCGGTAGCAATTGTTTTGGCACGAGCCTGCACCTGTTGGACAACGGTTATAGAATTCGGTAAGTCGCTCCAAGGTTACCGATACTAGGAGATTTATCGGAAGTTCAGAATTCTGATGCACATGTTTGGGAGTTTGATCGAATTCTCGTCGATGTTTCCAAATTCGAGTGTTGAGTGAGATAGAGGTGTTTGGAGTTATTCGATACATTTGTCAGCTTTAGAGTGGTGGCTGTCTAGTTTGTACCTATCTTTATAAAGTGACAGAAAGTTTGTTACCTCATTAACAGATATGGTTGAGTCAGTTATAATGGAATTTGGTAGGGATTGCTGATGCTCTAGACGAGAGAAATGTTTTCGCTATAACTGACACGGGCAAGCTGCAGAAAAAGTTTGAACTTTTAACAATAAATGTTAATTTATGTGACGTTGAAACTAATAATAATTTTGATAGCAATTATTGGTGGCTAGTTTTTTGTAATTTTATAAATAGTGTATAGGATTACGTTTGCACACCCCGTTTATTTTTTTTTAGTATTGTGGTCCAACTGCTGGCAAAGGCTTGAATCACCACTCAGGATATACGATAAACTCATTCGTGAACCTCTCTGTAGCCTGCGCTATTTCATGCTGAAGAAACTAAGCTATGAAGCACATTACACACTATTATGTAACCAAACCAAACACCAGAATAAAAACCCAAATTCTCTCTCACATTTCGGCATCGTACTCGTTATCTCAATTCCGAAAGTTTATTTAAAACACTCTAAAAGTTTTTAAATGGTATTATACGTCGAAAGTTGGGTGGACGCGCGGTCGACGGCAACTTTTAAGTCGGCAGGCTAAGTTGCTATAAGCTGGGCTATGCACTCGGTTTTGCTCGGTTAAATGTGTCCGTTTGTATTTTTAGGTAATGAACGAGTGAGTAGTTTAGGTGGATTGGGGGAGGTTGAATTTTAGACCAGAAATTGTTGTTATTCTTTGGGTTAGTGCTTGCGTGTTGTTTGTTGCTTTTGCTATTTAAAAGAATGCATATGCACCTCCAATTCGAACTTAATGTTTCTCGTTTTCAAACAATTGTAAACATTTAAGTTTTAGGTACATTGTGAATAAATGTTCCTTAATACGTTTCAAGTTATTTATCCCATTTTTTGAACGTCAGAGTAGTTTAACTTATAGCATATTAATAACGAATTATGTGAATTTAATCATGTAACACAAAAATATTGATATATGAGTTGACCGGTGATTTATTTTAGGGTTCAGGAGAAAACTGTTGAAGTTAAATAGATGTTACAGCTATTGAATTGGGAACGAAATAGGCAAAAAATCTACACCTACCCACATACAAAACCAAAAACCCCAGTAAACAAACAAGTGCCCTCAAAGTTACAAATACTGGTCGGTTGCATCCTCACGTCCACATCACGTGATCCGAACCAGATTTAAATTTAGAACACGAATCCGATCGAAATTCAAATCGAGCCACGCGATTGGATTATAGACAACCAATCGTGTTGCAACGTTACATGTGTGCGTTAAGTTAAACCTTTGGTTGTGTGTTTTAATTATTAATTTTTGCTTTGTAAGGTTTATTTTTAATTTTGCTTTATGCACGAGATTTGTACTCGTTCTAATTAGATGCCGACGGTATTCTAATGCAGAGATAAAACATGGTTTAATATAGATGTAAATATTTTATTTAAAATTAATATCTTACAACAAGATGTATCAACATTAATTATAGATAATAAAATTAGCATTGATTTGGCTAGATGATATTCTCAATAGCTATACCGTCGCAACACGACATCGTGTATGAGTGACATGTAATATGACTCTAATGCACGACACACAGATGTTGCTTCACTTTAGGGGTTGGCAACATTTTGTTAAATAAATAAAAATATTGGTTCAAATAAATTACATTGATTTTTGTAACCTTTTGTGATATTTAATTTTAATTAATTTGGAAGTAAATGAAATAAATAAATAAGAATAAATAAATTCTTAAAATGATTATAATCTTGTAACTTTGGAGGTTTTATGAATATAGTTTGACGCGGTCCTAAATAATAGTTCTCCTACATATATTAAAGGTTGGGTACAATTTAAGGTTTACGATTCTCATTACATAAACAGGTAACAAATATTTCCAACTACTTTACCAATAAACTAATAATTATAAACAACTTGCTAGCAACTGCCAAAGGTTTACCAACCCTGTTTGTGAACTAAACCATTGTGTTGCACGGTTAACGGTTTACCTAACGTTTGATGTTTGCGTCAGTTTTAACTGACAGTTACTAGCGGCTGGATTGTATAACAGAATCTTTGATATTTTATACTTTATTGGCGGTACGTATCATTTTAGAATTAGTTTTGTTACAGACAGAATAATGCATTTGGTAATTGGTTTAATAAATGGGAAGGTCCTCTGAATTAGATGAATTCCTGATCTTTTTTCTATTTAACTGTTTTATGGGTCAGTTAACTGAATGATCCGATTAAGTGATAAGCTATTCATTTTCAGTAATCGTGTTCATCCGAAGACTTTGCAGATATTTTCTTGTGATTTATGTTTTGATGTAGATAATGCGTAATATAAATAGATATAAATATGATATTGTATTAAGCAAACATTAATTTTATTATCAGTACCACAAATATTGTAATTTCTCTTTGTAGTTTGCACCCCGAAAACTTGTTCTAAAATTACGTAAAGGCTCAACAATTAAAACCTAACAGTTAATCCACAACTTCCCGAATGCTCTAAACATATTGACAGTTAACTGTCGAAACGTCAGTTATATTAAACAATAGTTCACGTTGTGAGGTTATTTAGAATGCATTAGGGTTAATGCATGTGATATCGGATGCCGATGCATTTTAACCGGGAAACATTTTATGTTCCTGTCGTATTAGGTTTAAGGATAACTGGGTTATACTTAATCTATATGTGAGTTTTGTTCATATTAGTTGAGAAAAACTGTATTTGTATGACGGTAGAGTATTGTTGTAATAAAAATGTTGCACCATGTTTTTCTTTGGACTTACGTAAAATCATTTTCATTGTTAATGAAATAAGTATTTTTAGAATAAAAATAAGGATTGATTATGCGTAGAAATTACCGGTCAGCTGGTATTAAAAGTGTATTTCTTAGTTACTCTCTAAGAGTAACTAAAATCGAAATCGCTATTGGAAAAAAAATACTGCCAAATATAGTAGTAAAAAACCTGCCTGTATAAAAGTCAAAAACAATATGTTAGTAAATAAAAATACTTGAACCTCAAACTAATAAAACCCTGGCTTTAAAACATACACGTGGATATTCGTGTGCGAGTACAAACCTAATGTAGATGTATCATTTTTTTGCTATTCCATTCTCATACTATCCTCATTTTATTTTCTATAATAGTATTTGAAGCCTGCCGAGTGTTATTTCTAACAGTCACGTCACGTAGACGTACGTGTCACGTCAGGTCAAACCACGTATTTACGGCTGCTCTGTTAGCTAAAGGATACAGGTAAAAAGATTTTGTCTGGAAATAAAGTCTAGGTTGAGCTTTTCAGGGATAAAAGTTTCGGAATTTGAATTGAATAAGTTTTCGTTTCTTTTAAGAAAGTCTGTTTATTTTAAAGTTGAAATATTTTATTTATTCGTACATTATTAGTAAAAGAAAACGCCGGTATGTAAAGTTTTATTTTAATTTAAGAAATGTATAAACGTGGTAACTTAATTACATAACAGCATTCCCTCGGACGCCGAGTTTAAGCTCTCTCGGTGGTATTTACCCTGGCTTAAGGGACCTGCAAAACCTATGCGGCTTATCCCATTAAATAAGCATTGTTAAATAAAATAACATTTTGCTGTTATATAATCTTAACTAAAATATAATGTCAATCAATAAATGTTCCAAGCACAGATCTCTTCCTTTAAGCAGAAGTAAGGGGAAATATATTTAGATACTTATTTGCTTACCCTTATTTATTATAGAATAGAAAATATGTAAAACAAAACTTATCACATAAACTGAATTCTCGAACCATGTTTCCACAATCAATCGAATCTCAAATATACAGACTAAGAATACATCGTACCTATAACCTACCCTCAAATGTTACGATCTACATCTAAGTAGATCCGATAACGCGTGTCCGTGTGTCGGCAGGAAATGGACACGCTTTACCACTTGCCGCTTACTGTCCATTTGTTTAGGCATTTAACTAAATGTTAACAGCCCAAATGGACTTTTACCTGCTAATTGGCGCCCGACGTGGGGCCCCTTTTGGGTTCTATTAGTGAATGTTTGTTAGTTACTTGGGGTCAAAAATGTATGTTGTATTAAATTATAATAAAAAATATTTGTATTTCATTGGTTTCCTTGGTTGTAATATATTTCATTATTGAGTTTGCTTGCTATGTTCAGATAAAAATATAGCAAATACAAATGAAAACTAGTCAGGCATCGCCAATATAGCCAAAAATACGACGTATAACAAACTGAAAACTTCATATTAAAAAAATTACTTACCATGTCAGTAAATTTAACTGAAAGTACATATAAATGGTGCTTTTATACTCAATAAACGTTATCCACGCTTTAACGTAGTGGATCTGTGTCGACACAACCAATAAATTCAAATTTAATTAACCCAAAATCTCATAAAAGGGCATAGTTTTCGTTTTCACACGCAATAATAACGTGTGGCAGGTAATTAATTAAGGAAAAACGATGTCAAAAGCCGACTCGCAGTTGTGAAGGCGAAACAATTTGCTCGTCGATGCGTGCACGTTTGACGTTTAATTATTGCAACGGGTAAGATGAATTGGCGCCCAACGCGGGACCGGCAAAATGAATGCACTGTATTTTTGTTTGCTTGATTTCATACAATTCTTTTCTGTTTTCGTTTTTATAACGAACTATGAACTATGATATATGAACAAAGACTTGTTTTATTCGTTGCGAAGTAAAGCGAAATTGATATCTGTAGTAAAATTCTATTGTTTTGTCAGTACAGTGGTTCATCTAATAGTTTAAATTAACTAAGATCCAATTATTATTGTTTTTGATTCACATTAAGCTGCAAAGCCCGATCAAGCCTGACGCTCGCCTCGAGTGCTGTTTAATCAAGCGTTCATAATAGAATTTTCGACTAACATCAATAGAATCTATTTTGCTTCGATTCGTAACCGTTTGACGTTTAATTATTGCAACACGCAAGATAAATTGCCGCCCAACATGGGGCTGACGCAATGTTTTGCTGGAAACTCAATTGTATATTTGAAGTTGTTATTCTTTCAGTTATAATATAATCACTATTTGAATATAACAATCAGTAAGCGTTATAAAAGACTTGCAGTGCATAATTGCTGAAATCAAATGTTGCATAATAGTTCGAAATATGATTTTCTTCTCTAAAATCGTACAGTCGTATTTTAGCATATTTTTTTATTGAACTGAGGATTTCCTTCAAACAATCCAAGTACCTTTATCGAAATCTCAAAATCCGATTAGAACTAAGCGCCTATGCAAACGGTATCGATTGTCTTCGGATTGTTACAATCGCATCTGATTTACTCGGTGTATGTTCTATAATACGAAAAGTTTACAACAAACTGTATCCCATAAGTAGTGTTAACTGTGGTATGGTTTCCTCTCACGTATGCGTCACCCGAACAATTTATTTTTATCTAGCCTTTTTATACGAAACCCTTACTGCCACGAGTCCGACTCGCTCTTGACCGGTATTTATTTACTACTTTTTTTTTAACAGTTAACTCTTTTCCGTTTATTTTTCCTTCAAATCCTTTACCTACATTTTACATAGGGCGATTCTCACTTTTGTCCAACAAAAATTTAAGTAGGGGTTTATTTAAATTAAAGCAGGACTTCCGAGTTAAAACAACGCTAGTGGATATACATAAAACATACGAGATAGCTGGAGGATTTAAATTCAATTTACTGGAATGTTCGACTACCCTCTCTCCGAGCCACTTGTATTTAAGTTGCGAGTGCATTCCGTGTTGATCCCGCGGAATATATCTTTCTTAGTTTGTGTAGTTTCGCTTTTTATTCCAACAACTAGGTGTTATTTTTTGGTATTTTGAAATTTGGTTATTAAAAAAGTTTTAAACTCAATGCTGACAATAAAATAATTAAAGAATAGGAGGGTTTATTGTAATTCCGTAAAAGGGCAGTACGGTTAGTACAAAACACGGTATAAAGCTGACACGGGTACGCCAAAAGCTGATTTCAAAATAGATTTAAAGTTTAAAATGATTACTTAAAAGTAATTCACTGTAATAATACCACAAAAGTACTAAAATCTAGACTTGTTTCCCAGCCCCGGTTTACGTTCCATGAGCCGAGCTTAAACAAATGACAACTCGAAAAACTGCCACGCGAAATAAACTTTGAATATAAAACTGGAATTTAGCCTAAACCAGGCTGTATGGTAAACTTAAAATAAGAGTAAGTAGCTCTACTTAAATAAAACGAGCATGTTACTCGTAGGTATGAGGACGGACTGCTCGGCCCAAAGCGGATTAGCGACTACCCACAGTCTGTGGATCGTCTGCATGGATCTAGGTTACGAGAGGAGCATCGATTGTTTATTTCGGAATTTGGTTTAATGCATTTTGAAGTTTATTTTAAGGAGTTTTGTTAGTTAAATTTTTGTGAGTTAGCTGTAGAAATATTTGTCGTAAAAATTCTGATTGTGTAATTCTTTTTTTACTTGCCTTTAAATTTAATGTAAATTATCATAAAAAAGACGTTTTTGGACAAGACCCTTATTTTTTAAGATTTTGATATATAGCCTTGGCTCCCTACTAGTATCATCAAAATAAATACAGTCATTGCCGATATTAATTATCTCGAAAGTAATAAAGAATTTCTACGAAATTATTATGATATTAATAAGTGTAAATAACTTGTAGAAATGTTCTCAGTAATAGTTCTATTTATTGTAAGCGGATCTACCGAAGGATTTGTAACGTGTTTCAAATTGGATTAGCGACTACCCACTTTCTCTTAAGCTTTTCCATTTGTGTTATGCAAATGTTACTGATTGTACGTTTCCTGATTTCTCTATTCCTTTTGTTGGCAATCGCTCTGTTTTTGTTAGCAGTTTGCTTTGAGGATTCCGAAAAGGCTTAATTGAGATTTAAGGGGAAGTTGTTTCGTTGGATATAGTGCTACGCTACCACACATTTATGGGTAATTGTGTTTTCGTTAGGATTGCGGTAATTTATTAATTGCGACGATTTTTTTGTTAGGTTGATTCTTTCTTTGACTAAGCGCTAACAAACTTAAGATTTCTGAATGCAGAATTCATTAAAATGTTATTTATTAATTTATGGATGTTTGACTCTACATTGTTGTAATTGAGATACAATTGTGATACTTTACAAGCAAATACAAGCTAATATAATGAATATCCTTGTTAAAAACATAAAAGCGATGCAAAATAACCTTTTTAACATGTATACACACGTGTTATGTGATACGTCCTTTCCCTCAGTTTAAATCATATTACAGTGACGCGAGGCACCCGCCGTCGCGTGCATATTCTATCAACAATCTTATGTAGGTTAGTACGAAATTACCATCGATATTGCTTTTATTTACTTTTTCAAGGGTAAATACTTGATTCCTCGGTAAATACTTTATATATTCCTGGAGTATTTAGCATTTATCGTAAAATAGGAAAGAGAAACATTACACAACATAGACGAAATGGATGTAATTCTTAGTTTTACGTATCTTAGGACGTTACATGCATCAAATCTTAACCTATATTTTTAATTTTCAGGTAAGTAATCCAGATCAAATATTGTCATCATCCCAAGTAAGTAGATTGTAACCAGCAAGAATATTTAGAAAATAGTAACTACTTTGTCGCAAGGAATGACTCAATATTCAGCCTGAATTTTGTTTCTTCTCCAAACAAAAGCAATACAAAGTATTTCGTAGATCTCAGGTACAATTTAACGACATTAAGAAAAGCTCAACAGCATCCCATTTCTTCTCATCCAAGCACCGACACTTCAGAACTACACGAGAAGTGTTTATGAAATTTTCATGAAAGCAATTTCCCCGTAACGTACCACCCGTTCGAGAAAACTGAAACAGATAAGACGCTCTATCTGCAGTCTCTTAAGTTTCTAATTAAATTTGCATCAGCTTGTTATCTCAATGCATATCTTATGCGGACGCATCAAGTCTTATTCCGATAGCAATAAAGTCTTCTTTCCTTTATTTTACTCTGTTTGTACGTTTCGAGTGGTAGTGTAAGGGTGGGGTCTTAATGACGCGCATTAGCGGAATTAATTTATTAATATTTGATTACACTATGATTGTAAAATAAGATTGTTATGTTAGTTTTCCGGGTTCGTTAGTGTAGGCGTGTGTTGCTGTACATATTGCAGGCTGTTTTCGTTTCTATGGTTTTCTATTAGTATCTGAGAAGGGGTGAGTGTATTACACATGTATGTTTCATGAATATGTTACAATTGTAGTATGTCTTTGGGAATTACTTGCGGGGCCTAAACATTGTTATGTGTATTTATAACACGTCTTAAAGTATGAATTTTACTCTGTACGTGTGAATAATAAATTGGAATTAAATATTTATTTATTCGTGTTGTGTTGCTAAATCGTAAATTAAAGTAACGGAGTGGTTGTAGTGAAATTGTCAAACCAGAGCTCTGAAACATAAATGTTTGCTAAACACAGGTTTGCATTCATTAACTGCAACTGACCTCCAGGGGTTTGTTTTAACAATCTATGTTGAAGTTGAAACTGAAACCTTTTGCTTTCAGCATATTATGTTTGTGATGCAATATTTATAATTAATTTAAATATCAAAAGTTTGCAGTAAAACCTTTGCTCCTCAGGTTCACTAAATAGGAAAAGAAGAAATACGTTTGTCTGTTACCTAACAACTTATTTTTCGCTTTAATGTTTAACGCATTCTTTAATTTTTCTTCTGGACTTCCAAATCTCATTCTACAATTTAAAAAAAAATACCCTAAAAGTAGCGGATAGATGTGTAAAGGAAATATTTTCACTCTTGGTTAGTGAACTCAATTGTCGCATGTTGAATTTTTAAGTTTAAAGAAATTCTAAACACTATAGTTATCAATTATTATAGTCTCAATGTTTGTTGGTTTCAATTTGAAAACGATATCTAACTGACAAACTATGTCTAGGTAGACTTGTTGGATATATATTGGAATATATATGGTACCATGTGCCTATTTAAAAGTATAAACTTATCATTTTAATCCCCGCTTACACTGATACCTCGTCTTGATAATACAGCGGATGTATCCAACTAAAATCTCAACTTTAAATTACTTATTTCATTTGATTCAAAGTTTTCTCGACTGCCTGTTATTGTGGCAAATGCCTTTCATATTTTTTCTATTGCAATGTTTTCATATTGTGGGGATTTTTATTGTTGTTTTATTACAGTTAAAGAGGTTTTAGTTTTAACCTACATTTTGCTAGGGCTTGCCTTTGATTTTACTTTTATAAATGCTTTATTGTAAAAGTACTTCTAAAATTTGATTTCACGGCTAGCCGAGTGTTTGAGGTCACCACTCCAAGCTCTATAGCACGACGTTTCGGGGGTTCGATCCCCGCGCACTAGAAGCGTTTGTGAGACTCACGAATGCTTGTCCTGAGTCGAAGCGTCTATGTGCATGTGACTTGGATACTTGTAAACCTCGGTCATGTTATAAGGATTAAATTCCTTTCTGCGGGATTGATGTAAACTGAATAATAATATATCGGTCATGTTTTAACAAATGGCCTTGCTTTAACGTAAAATATTTAAATTAATTATATAAATTATTTCATGTCCCACGGCGGGACACATTTGTCCTACGCAATATATTCATCAACACAAATTGTTCCCCTCCTGTGTGAGCGTAGACTTGATTAGATCTTCTATTTCTACATATTAGTTGCAAAATTCAGTATTAATAGGGTACCTAAATAATATAACCTCGTTGCACATTCAAATACAATATGACGTTAGTTGTGAAATTCACCTTCATTTTGGTACAAAAGCTTCCATAATTTATGAACAAAGGTTTCCTTTGAACAAGAAGTACATTATCGTTGCGAGAGTGGTA
>NW_020799991.1:0-23420 GCF_003590095.1 Trichoplusia ni
AAGAAAGATGAGATTTGAACCTCATTAAATAATGGAACGATGGAACTCACGCGTATTTACTTAGATTGCTCTACTAGTTTCGGGCCCAAGTCCTTAATCATGAGCTGACATGGTGGTTTCGCGAGACCAACCTTTTGCTACGTAACGTACCTTTCTGTACATAAATTTTCTGCGTAACATAACATTTTTTTTGTAACTGCCAACATTACATCATCCTTCCGTTTATTTCTGCCTACCCGCACCGATACGAAGTGCCCTATCTGTATTACATAATCTACGGCATAGATCGACTCCCGCGCAGACAGCTCGTGATAGGGCTCGGCAGGAAGCAAGGTGCGTCAGCCATGACGTCATATCAGACCATTCATATTCACTGTAGTACTATCACTGTTGAATCTATACTAATATTATGTATGGTTAAAGAATTTGTGGCATTGCCGGAGTATCTCAGGAATTGCTGAAACGATTTTGAAAATTTATTTTATTATTAGAAAGCCTCTTTATTGTGACTTTACTGGCTGTTTTGTGCATATCTAAACCATCTTCACCTTGTATTTTTATTTTTTGTATGCTTTTAGGGCCTAAAGCATACTAAAAATAAAATCACATAAAGAAACATTCGAATCAGTCCAGCCGTTTAGGAGGAATGTGGTCACATACTCCCGTGCATTAGAATTATGTATTAAAAATACTTTAAAAAGACTCAAGATTAAGATCCTCATTTGCAATAGCCTTAAATTCCTACAAATGTGTTTATCGTTACACAGTCTTATTAAGTATTAAATCTTTAATTACACAAGGTCACGTTTCCACAAACATATCTACTAATAAGTATTTATAGTCACGCTTATTGGGCTATTCTGTTATCTGTTACTAAGGCTACGCTGTCTGTCCGTCTATGCGTACGTTTGTCACTAGGCTTTATCTCATGAACACCGATAGCTACATAGTATTTTTCTCAGATAATGTTTTCTGTTGCCACTATAACGAATAATTGATAACTAAATCGAGGTCAAGCGCCGGTTGTTGTAAATGACCATAAATTTAATTAATGACATTTTTTTGCTATTTTTGTTGGGTGAAACCCTGATTGTCGCGAGTCTAACTCGCATTTGAACAGTTTTCTTCAATAACCGTCATCGACGTTTCTGAGACGGAGCCAGGGTCGAAAACTAGTTATATTATTCTATTTTTGTCTTTGAATATACATATTTATGACAGTTATTCAATGAACTCCAAGTATCTATATTTAGACCTGTTTGATTTCCCCCAAATTTAGATTCGTTTTATTCAATGATACTTCGAGAATCATGAATAATAGAATCAAAAGGTTTTTTGACAGTATTTTTGGTTTTAACCTTCAATAATTGTCAGAAGTTTTCCTCTTAAAGTGGTTATCATGTGAATAATTATCTCCTTTCTATTGAAGTGAAGAATATTAAAATCGCAATACAAAAGCTTCAAAAACGATTCGAGAAAAAAAAGCACAGTTATCATCATCATCAATTACTTTTCCCAATTATAATTGGTTCGGCTACTACGGTACAAAACGCGTTCAATATAGGCTTAAATTGCCTAATCAGGACCTAATACCACAGGAACTTAAGTACAATATCTACTTATCCCTTTGCGAAACAATCGCAATCCACGTCTAATTAAGCCATTCCCAGAATAATTCAGAAATAGCAAAATACCTGGACCTGTACTTAGATATCAAATCAATAAATAAAATTCAATATTCATCAACCATTGCACAGTATAACAGCGTACTTAGTTCCTAATAAGGATGAAAAACAGCAATGGATAAGAAACAAATGACGAATGAAGTGTGCAAATGTGTTTTTAGTAGGAGTGTTACATTCCTGAAGTAAAATTAGTGGATGTTTTGAAAATACGCACATAACTGTACGATAATCAAAGCTTTTGCATTTTTAGATGTATGAAGCGTGTTTTAAATGATAGGTCAGAGAGATTTGATTAAAGTTTACGCTAAACAACCCCAAAATCTTGATATCCACAAATGCTTCTTAGGTGTCAGGAAAGTCGGCTCTAGAGTTTAAAGCGCCGTTTTTTCTACAATTAAAAATCTAAGGAAGAGGTGAAGGGGAAGCAAATCACTGTGCTATCCTATGTATGTTGACTTTCAAAGATTGATGCTAATTTGAGTAAATGTTTTTGACGAAATTTTCTTAAACTTTGATATTAAAACTTACACTCAAGTGAGCTGTCTGCACAAACATACCTACATAATATAGGCATTATAAAATGAGTACCAACAACTAAAAATACAAACTAGGTTGTCCACCAATTTGTCGAAAAAGCTCGCATTCTTTTATAATACATGCAAATCCAAAATATAAATAAAAATAAGACATTTTTGACATACCGAAATAGAAAGATAACACCAAAAACGGCGATTTTCAGTATTCAATACAATAAATTAATGATGAAATATTATGTATGGAAATCCATTTGATACATACAATATTTAAATGGCCGTAAATCACCTTATGCATACTAAATGAAACAACTCAGTTACGCACTTCCAAAAAATCCATGTAACAAAATATCAATTTAGGTATAAGGAAAACGACCGGAAATGCGTACGTGACGACATGCACGCGATACCATAGAGCTTGGCCATAGACAATTTATAGAGACAAGTTAATTTGTGGTCGGCGGACACGCGTTTTCAAACGATCAAAACTTATCGTAAAGAAAGTCTGAGCGAGATTTCAAGTGTTGATGGAGTTTTCTGATTTTAGATCCTGACATAATATTTGTAGTAATAATCTCTTTTAAATATTATTTTTACCACTTTCTAATTTTTCACCCGAAAGGTGAAAGATACTTTTGAACGTTAAGTAGGTATCTTTTTTGACGCTACCTACTATGTGCATAACAAATTCGCCTGCAAAATTAATTTCATTAATGTAGATACTTAAACACACAATTAATTTTTCATATTGTTTTTATTATTTTTTCCCGTAATAAGTAACCTAGTAAAAATTACCCAATAAATAAAGAAAAATCACATGAACAAGATCAGTTATGCTTTTCAGATTTAGATTTTAAGCTCCTTTAACCTCTAATCTAACTATCCCGAAACTCGAATCTAATAGCAAATAATACCAAGTTTTTAAATCGTAATTTTCGTCTTCATATTTTTCCAATCCCACCTTGGAAATGACTAGATAAGGCAAGAAGGAATGATAATAAAATACACAAAATAGTGTCAGGAAATTCTCCAGAGCATTCACTAAATATCCCGTCTACCCACAGTCTGGAGCTCACAGTATGGAACAGTTATAGAGCGCACTTCTCACAAATAAAAACTTAAGTTATTTATGTGTAGGTACGTGCACCATAGTTGAAAAATAGTTAACTTTTGAGCCCTTTTTTAAGTCAAAAGCAGTGAGTGTGCCTACGTCAAACGATCATCAAACCCCTGGTCACAAAGCACAAGGCGTCTGATTTACACTTATGAGGTTTGTTTCATTTGTCAGGATGTTGCATTGTTCTAAGCAAGTTATACGGAAATAGTACAATCCTGCTTATAAGCATGTAGGTCTTACAATTGATCCGCAAGAACAGTTTGACTCGCTCGCCCGGAGCCGTGTCCAGTAATCGTTAAGGACTCCAGATATAGCCGAAGCTAGTTGGGCGATTCTGGTAAATCGGTGTAAATAAACCGTTGTTAAACAATGAATCCTTCTCATTATAATAATATATATCGGAGTCTAAACATCTCTTTATTAATTTCACTTCACCAAATTCATACTCAGACAGTTTCCCCGCCATAAATTACAAAATCAATCACTACCCACCAAGAATGTTTACGAAAATCTTTCAACGCCGCTTGCGCATTTACCAGAAATAAAACAATTAATTAACAACGGTTTATATTAAAAAGCTGGTTTGTTTTCTCAACTCTAGATCGGCCAAACGCGTTGAAAGAATATCTGCAGTGTATCTCAACGAGACGTGTTTGCTTACACATCTATTAGTAACAGTTTGCTCGTGATAAGTGCTTTGAACCTGCTTTATTTTACTTTCTAATGCTTCGCGGAGGACAAAGGCCTATTTTTTTGACGAAATATGTCATGTTGAAAATAGCTAGAAACGTCGTTTTGCATGTCTGGTCCGGTTTCGGTTACTGGTATTTTGGAAGTATTCGAATCAATCGACTATAACCTCTTAAACTGCGATAGACAGATTTCTGCACTTAAGAATTTGATCTGTGGTTTCACATTCTCAAAACACTCAGACTCAAGAGCAGACCTTCGCCTACAGTGGATTTTGGGTGGTGGTAGTTAAAACTACATTAATCAATATTCTACTACGATATCAAACCGTGGACCGTGACCGTACCGTGGACTTGTGACCATCTAAGTTATAACAAATTCCCCCGTGTTTCGGACCATCTTTGTCATAACGACTTCCTCCGCGTTTCGGATGGCACGTTAAATTGTGGGTCCCGGCTGTTATTCCCACATCTTTGAGAGTTGTTAAGACTTTAAGGTAAACTAAAAGGTTAGACTAGAAGGTAAGACTAAAAGGTTTTGAGAGGTAAGATGCTAGCAGACGATCAGTCTGTCTAAGGGGTATCTTGTGACCCAGGGAGAGGCCAGGGAGGCAGTTACTCCTTGTAAAATAGTGATAATATATATCAGAACAGAAAATTACATATTAAAACAGTTGCTGCAATTTAGACCTGCAACTATGTGCATAATAATTCAATCTTTGAAACCCTAGTTCACATAAATACTTAGACCTTTGTTTAGTCCTAGCTACCGCATTAGGTTAAGTAACCTGTAATGGTAGATTAGTGTGATAATTAAATAAATAAATAATTGGCTGGATAAGGTTAGCCTGGAGGCCGACCTCAACCCGACTGTGGCTTAACCTCAATTTCTATTTTTTCCTATTTTTTTTTATAGCCACTAAATAATTACATAATATTTAAAAATATCTACCGGTTAGCTATCACGGTTCATAAGATTCTGATGAGAGTCCGGACAAACAGCGGAACCTTGGTGTTAGAGTAAGTTTTTTACCCTATGGATACGGAACCCTAAAAATATAAAATATATCATAACTGACAAGGTTTTTTTCACTATGCTCCTTGCATCTGTTCTGTATCTCAATTGAACTGAATTCTAATTCTAACCGAAGATCATCGACCCCAATATTTAATCTAGTCTAGATATAAAGATTTACTTTGCTAACCAATATGATAGAGTATTCTTTTAAAAACCTAAACTATTTATCCGATTTTTACTCCCCTTTTCTCGCCCAGAGAGTAAAATCCACTCCGCTGTCCGTCTTTTCATCCGTCACCAGGCTGTTCCTCATGAACTGTGATAGGTAGACAATTAAAGTTCTCAGTTGATGTATTTCTGTAGCTACTTTGACAAAGTTATTGCATTTGCTAGGTACCAATAAAAAAACTATTCCAAGCGATTTGTTTATCTAAACCTATTTGTACGAAACCCTGTTTTTCTTAAGCCTTCGCACTTAACTGATCTTACTTTTCTGTTGTGATAGCGGCGTCGAGGAGCTCGTGGCTAAGCTATAACCGCATAAGTGATTCGATCACAGGTTAAGCTATGCTTGACGCGGTTGGTCCGTAGATGGGTGACCATCTTTGTCATAACGAGTTCCTCCGTGTTTCGGAAGGCACGTTAAATTGTGGGTCCCGGCTGTTATTCCTACATCTTTGACAGTCGTTACAGGTAGTCAGAAGCTTGAAAAATTGTCTAGCTGTGAGATATAGCCTGGTAAACGGATAGACTGTAGGGCCTCGGTAATACGGTTGTGCATTTACCTTACGGATACCGAACTCTAAATATTGTAATATACTTTTTCGTGTCAAACAGCTTGAAATGGTACCCATGGTACACTTCTTAAAATCGAAAGCTTAACTTTATAAAAGTGTCTAGTTTCTGGTGAAAAATATATCATGTATGAGTGGAAATAAGTACGCCATTTACTTATAATTTAAAATAAGGTTTTTACTCATGTCCAATATCATATTCAAATTGTTGGGAAACGGTCAAGGTTGATAGACTGTTAAACATTGAAACATCTCTTTTTGATTATTTATGAAAACAGGAGTACTTGCATTTCACATTTTTTTGAGGATGAATCTCACGTGTTTTCTATTTTTTTTTTGTTATTTCTTTTAGAGTACTGTTTGGAAAATAGCGTTTAGAGGAAAAAGTGCTTTGTTTTCTTTTTTAATATTATTTGAATCATATTTTGAATTCTTATATTAAAATAAAGTAATAAATTAAATTAAAATAATATTAAATTAATATTATTAAATTAAAATCAGTAATTTCTTCAAATATTCGTAAACGTTTTTTGATATTTGGATTGATTTCTGATAGAACTCGCTCTTTCAAACGGAATCCGATTGTTGCTGAATCACAGAGGCCGTATTACTATTGCCGTTATAACAACAAATAAAGACAGGACGAGGCTCAGCAACGGGTCCTACACTTGACGGTGAGCGACAAAGAATTTTTTTTAAAGTTGAATGGAACCCGCTATGCCGCAAATCCGACTTGAAATTGACAAATTATGTTACACTCATGTACATGTTTTCTTTGAACTTCCAAAACAAATACAAAAAAAAAACATCTGTAATTTAGATTCCCGAATTTTCCCCCTCGTTACTCAATTTTCGGGTAAACAATAAAAAAATTCGTCTCCTCAATTTTAATACAAAATCGTTGTTACTTATTGCGCAATAGAATTTTCAGAATTTATTGTAATGTAACCAGCGGAGCGTGAAATAAGTTATGTAACACATATGACCTTAAACGAAGAAAAATATCAAATGGAGTTCAGACGCTGAAAAATTCATGAGAATTCATATAAAAAATCGTACATGTGTATTGAAGAAATTCAAGTACAACTATTAAATTTTGATAATTATTTACTAGAGCGCTGCTCTTCATTCTCGTCCTTCTATCAGTAGGCTGTATCTCATCAACTGTAATAGCTGTTTAAATTTTCACGGATTGTATATTTCTCATGACTTTATTATTTGAATTTTATTTATTTGTTGAAATACAACTGTAGACTGTACAATAGTAAAACCAGTATCGCATTTAAGCAACTGTTAGTACGGATATTTTGATGTATCATCATGATGTCACACGACCGACATTTTTATTTAATTCAATCAGTTTCTCTCTCCTTTCACCTACTTATTTAACCTAAAATCCCGATCACATGTCGAAAAACGTGCAGAAATGTCTCCAAAACCTTCAAGTAAAAATCATTTTAATACCATACATAAAACATGAAGAAAAAATCCCGCCATTATCCTATTACATTTCATTGAAAGTAAAAAACATGGTAATTGGTAAAAAAAAAAGTCAAAAATCACGTTTTCAAAGAGCTGTTACGATCACGTTTTAAAATCGTCACGTTATGGAGAAAATATAGTAACGTGTACTTGATTGAAAAACTTTGGAAATTATAATGAAATTCATGATAGTTTTTTGACTTTTCTTTTAAATAATTGGTGTGATTTAGGTTGGGTAAAATGAAGACGGTTTTTTTATATGGAAGATACTTTTTCCTAGCTATGGAAAAAGCAATTTGGATATGAACTGGGCAAAGCCAAGGCATATATTTTGCAGGGTTTCAAAGAATGAACAATAATCTACATTTACAATATAATATTTCTGGGTGTTATACTCAAAATTGAAAAAAAATCGAGGCCTTAGTTAGTGGCTCCGGTACCTTAATTAAAAAAGCATCTGGTCAAAGCCAAAGCCAAAGCCACAGGTTCAAGTCATATCTGAAGTAACTTTTTTAAAACAACAAAGAAAATGTTTTGTATACCAAAACATTTACTAATAATGAGATAAAAACTAAAACGACTCCAAAATGAATGATCACTTTATTATAGACAAGGCATATATAGAAATACCTAAGTTTTTATACATATGTGTTACTCACTATAAGTTATATGGATGAGCCCAGTCAATCTATACTCTATACTAATATATAAAGCTGAAGAGTTTGTTTGTTTGTTTGTTTGAAGCTAATCTCAGGAGCTACGAGTTCAAATTAAAAAATATATTTTTGTATTGAATAGACCATTAATCGAGGAAGGTTTTAGGCTATATAACATCACGCTGCAACTAATAGGAGCGAAGATACAATGGAAAATGTGATAAAAACGGGGGAAAATATTCATCTTCGAGCGCTTTTGTTCAAAAATTCCTAACTTATATCTTCTAACCACAACAGCTGTACTAGCTGCTACATAATAAATGTTCAAAAATACTATAGTCAAACCTATTTTACAATATCCTCATTTATATTCCACGCGAGGCGTCTGACGAACGAAAAAAATAGTAACATTCATAATTATTAAAATCGATGCCATACCATTTCCGGTGGACGCGCTTTTCCATGTAAAAATTATTTTAAATTCACAACCGATGCGAAATGTTTAACATAAACGAATATGTGATGATACAGAATCATTTCTCGAGGAGTCTCTCATTTAAAAGCGTATTTTTAAATGGGTATTTTCAGAGTTCTACTTCGTAATGGTAGTTTATGGAAAATGTTTTTTTAAAGGGAGGAAAGTCGCGAGAAATGTGGAAAAGAGTTTTGCCTGCATTTTAAGTCTTGCCCCATTTCGGGTATGTCATCAAATCTAGCTCCTATATGAAAGAAATCTGTCATTTGCGAGTGAGGGTCACAACAGTGAGGGTTCCGTACAAAAAAGTTAAGGACTTAGAAGATTAGTTCCTAAACTTGTTGACTAATCAATAAAAACCTGGCTAATAATTTAAAATATCACGGTTCATGAGATACAGCCATGATACAGCCATGGTGATGTAGAGACAGATCTACAGACGGACAGAGCCACATTTGATAAATTATATTTGCTCATTTAACACGTCCTTTGTTACGTAACTCAGTAGGTATAAACTTAACCTTATCCTTATTATAATTGAAATCATTAACTTTTAACGCCATGTTTACACCCGTGCTTCTTAAAAACAAATCTTTGGGGCAAACTATTTATACTAATTTGACCTCTCCATTAAAAAATACAACGACCATTGAATAATTAATGGACACAATGAACTTTCTGGAAAGATGCGAAATAAACTCATTTGGGAATTAAATTGAATGAAAAATAGATTAGCATCAACTGCGCAACTTTTAAAGTTTGGATTTCAATACGAAAACAAGCCGCTTTTGTTTTCGAAGTTTCAATATATTCTGGTAGTCCAAAAATATTTAAAACTAGCTGGAGTCCCATGGGCCCGCCTGTTACAAATCAAAAAATGATCCCACGGGAACATAAAATCGGGTTAAAAACTATCCTATGTTTTAATCCTAGTTATAAACTATTTGTATACGAAGTTTCATCGCAATCCATTCTGTGGAAGAGGAAGAGGAACAAATATTATCCACAAATCCATCTACAAGCTATTACAAGATAGCAAACTTTAATTAAAGGGATTCCTATTGCATGCGAAATTGCAAAAATGTTTGTTTTTTTTTGGTGATTTTTTACGTATAGTTTTATAAAAAAGTAGGGGTTACAGAAGACGCGACAACTCCAGAACTAAGAACCGGCTCTTTTGTAGCCGTAGGCCCGAGCTAACTTTACATACAGGAAAATCCGTAAACAGTAACATAAACGTTAAACAAAACTGTAGTCTACCTAAAAATATTCATAAATAACGTCCTGTACAGCCGTATTATATTAATATCTAATCGATTAACATCTGCGCTCGATTTGAAATTCAATCGATATTTGGAAATCGACGGGCCCCTCGATGAGAATTGGACATCACTATAGTATGGGTCGATCGTAACCCTTTCATGTTTATAGTTAGTTCCATTTTAGGTAAAATAGACATTTAAAAAAAATATTTTTTACAATATCCTTGTTAAGAGTAAATATAACAATTTAATCAATTCGTCTGTGTAGACTCATTTAATAATAGCCTTTTGATGTCACACTGCACAGGACTCTTCTCATGAAAGGAAGTTTTGAGCATTAATCACCATGCTATGGTCACTGCGAGTTGGCGATTCCAGATTACTATATTTGGAATCTAGGTTTACTTACGATGGGCCAGCGCCAAAAGTGATACCGTGGCGCCGGCACACGAAGGCAAAGGAAGGAACATGGGGGGGTTTCAGTCAGTAAAAGTCTGACACTCCCTTCCGTTCAGCCCAAAGCGGGAAGAGTCATTTGTTGATTTCCCATCCAGGGAAAAAGGGGTTTCATTCCAACCACTGTAAAGTTTCCCAAGGTCACGAACTATGGGTACGGTTAAGGCACTTCAGAAGCTTATGGGTTGTTTAAACTCTGACCCTAGGTTGCACATCAACCACGTCATAGTTAGGCTACTAACGATGATAATTTTCCACTATTTGGTTTACCTCTAAACAATACGCAATTATGTGCTAAAGGATAAAGTTTCCAAGAAAATATCCTAATAAACTTAAATGTTATTACTAACCGTAATATTTAACTGAGCTCCAGTAACCAACAGTTACCTTCCCAAAACAACCTTTCTTCTCTTATTTCCAATTTAACTGATAATTAACTAAACTAACTTCCATACTAAGCTGCCATCTATTTTGGGTGTTAATTAAAATTTCGACTTAAGTAATTTTAACGTTGTCAAAGATAAGGTCTTAAGGCCCTGGGGTTTAGCTAAAAATAGAGACTTCCGTAGTTTTAATATGGAAAGACTTTACATTTTTATTCATATAACCTGTCATCGATCTATTGCCAGTTGGACTTGCGACAATAAGGGTTTCGGAAAAAGTCAATTTTTCAAAAGACTACGGTCGCCTATAATCTCGCAAAGCATAGGGTTCTAAAGGAAACTTTCTTCCAAAAGAGGAATGCCACTCATTAAATTTTATATTGTATTGCAACGTACGTTGCTGAACCTCGACTTTTTAACATTATTTCTTGTTAAAGCGAAAACAGAAAAACATCAACTGCGAAAATTGTCCAGCTAAAACGATTCATGAACTTAGTGATAGACAGATCAACAGACTGATAGACAGCGGAGACAAACGGCAACCAAAAAATGCAGATAATCAATATTATTGACGACCTCCGTGGTCGAGTGGCGTACGCACCGGTTTCAAGGTGTCGCTAGCTCTGAGGTCCCGGGTTCGATACCCGGTCGGGTCAATGTAAAAATTCACCTTTCTACGTTGTCTCGGGTCTGGGTGTTTGTGGTACCTTCGTTGTATCTGAATTCCATAACACAAGTGCTTTAGCAACTTACTTTGGGTTCAGAACAATAAATGTGATGTTGTCCGCATTTTTTTTTATTAACAAAAAAAAATAACACAATACTTAGGTAGGTACCACCTTCCTTTAGGTTTTCTAACATAAGTAATACATATCTAGGTAAATCCGTATACCTATCTAACAAGCCTATTTTCCTCAACTGTATCTAAGGAAATAAAAAAAACCACATCGGTCCGAGCATTCTAATCTAAATTAATAATTAATACTGAAATTCATTGACGTATTTGAACGAATCGACGTAAAACGTAATTCAACCTCTTTTTCCTATTAAGTTATAATTAACACCTAGGTATATTCAGGTAAATGGGCATTTTTAATATGTTTAATATTAATTTGTTGGGTAAAATACTCAAAATTGCAATACAATACAGCAAGTCCCTGTAAGTAAAAACGAAACCTTATTGCAAAGGCTCCGATGTCTGCCTAATTGAGTCCGTCACGAAGCTGTATCTCATGAAATCGTTAGTATAAGATGTTTATAAGCCGATATGACAAACAAATCATACAAATAGAGATTAAGCAACGATTGGTACCTTCATTATACTTAATGGGTGGCTAATTCTTTCGCAAATTAATTTTCTTCAGCACATCTTTACGGAAAACTGCGACTCCGACTCGCACTGGACTAGTTTTTATTGTTTAACCAAAAGTGCTCACCTACTAAAAATAACTGGGTCCAATGTACCATATCGGCATTACAGGGTTTTAACCTCGATATTCCTCATTATCATGAAAAAATATGGTAATCCTTACGTTCAAAAAACGGCAGATGTGGAGACTTCAAGGACATTAAGCATTTGTCATCCCAGGCAGGCCTCTGGACTCAGAATTGGCACATAGCTAGAATTATTATAAACCGTCAAGATCTATCTCAAAATTGAAAACAGTCTAGAATAATATACAGTAGTAATTTAGATAAAATAAAACTAAAAGAAGTCTTGAGAGAAATGTTGAGAGTATTTCTTTCCATTTCTTAATTTGGAAACTTGTATAGCGTTTTCGTTGTCGTGGTGGCCTTATGCAAAATTTGTAAGCACAAGGAGCAAGTTCGAACCCAATGCCGGCAAACGTGCTGGCTTTCTGAAAGTTATATTTTAGAAACTTTCTTAATAAGGCAGCACTGACAATCGGTGAAGGAAGGAAGGAAGCTGTTCATTTCTAAAACGGACACAATATTGGAAAAGCCGTTGCATGATCCCAAGGGAGTTCTCGAGACCTTGAATCAGTCTAGCGCTCTCACCATCCTTACTACTTACCCCGCAACCACATGAACGAATAAAGAATTTCATTAGAAATCTATTTGGATAACAATGAAATTTCCCGCATTATCGCTGCATACCACATTGGCTACATGAATCACTAAATCAGTTCTAAAACGATCAAAATTTGCATTCCGTTCATGGTTAGATTGACGTCAGACTGTTTCCATGCTTAAAAGGTCAACGTATGCTCTCCGGGATCAATTTTCATTTTCCCGCTTTAGCATTTTGGCTAGAGTCTGCTGAAAAGCCTAACCTATGGCATTGTTTGCTATTGGGCTGTAATTAAGTCATTATTATCAGGATGCACTTTTCCAAAAACCGAGATGTGTATTTTTGGGACACACTGAAATGTCACAATTCAGGGCTTAGAAAATCTCTTAAGAGCAAAAAAGGTCCCAAAGTACAGACGGTCTTTTACTCCCTGTCCAGTACCATAACCTTTCAACTTCCATTCTACTTTTAGTGGTCATTTTAGTAGTGACATCTCTCTTGCCATCTCTCACTAACAGCGTAACAAGCGTTCCAGAATAAAATCGAGCAACATTAAAAAAAAAAGCAATTGCTTTGATCGATGATCGACCCAACAGCACTTAGTATTTTACACTGCGTACCGACTTCTTATTAAATACTTGCTGCTGCCCGCGACGAAGAAGATATAAGTTATGATTTATACATGCCCTGTTTTTTCCACATTTTCCATTGTATCTTCGCTCTTATTCGTCGCAGCGTGATGGTATATAGCCTAAAACCTTCCTCGATGAATGGTCTATTCAACACAAAAAGCTTCAGCTTTATATATTAGTATAGAGTATAGATAAGAGGTCACTGTTGCTACCCATGCATTGGTTCTTCCATTTATATCCATAAACCTACACATTTCCGCAAAATAACATCCCTCGACTGACCTTTACTCAATTTGTTTATTCCTTAGATATCCCTTAACTTATTTTCATTTGTTTTCCTTTGCCCTTGCTTGTTTTGATTTGTCTTGGTATATATTTTTAGACCGTTTGGCCAGCATTGAGAACTTTTAGCTGAACTTATCAAGTAGGTTTTGCTTAAAACTTATGTAATTAACGTGACATTATATTTTTTCATATTTGTAGCCATAAATAGAAATACATTTAAGTTTAAAACGCTTTTTTTGGGTTCCGTACACAGAAAGGTAAAAACGGAACCCTTTGACTAATGCTCCGATTGTCTGTCCGTTTGTCCGTCACCTGAATCTCTTAAACCGAGAACCGATGCAAATTAAAATACCAACGCACGTATAATTTATTCGTATATGTATTTTTTACAGGGACAAACTATAAACTCCACATCAATCAATCAATACAGCTTATAGAAGTCCACTGTTGGACATATAGCATATACAAATTGGACAAAATTGTATAAGTTTTACTGAAACAAGCGCATTTTAAATATATACAAATTAAGATGGACGTCGCTTGTAAAACTTTATTCTGCAAGCCCTTACGTAACACTCATTGATATTAATTACCGCCTCAATACTATTCATAGAACCATTTGTGGATCTTCTACAATGCTTTTGATGTGTGTAGTGTTAAATATATATCTCTAATATATATGTTAATTTTTTTTTATTGTTTCGTATCAAACTAATAAGGTTACTCCACTGTCTGTCCGTCCGGGCACAGGCTGTATCTCATAAACCGTGATGGAAGACTGAAAGTTGGACAGTAGAAACTGCAAAAATGATGTATCGGTTGCCTCTATAGTAACAAATAGTAATAATAATGATCGAGGTTTAAACAACAATTGTAACATTATTTTTGTACATAATATTAAACGTTTCTTGCCGGTTCTTCTCTTTTTTAGTGGCGTTTTTAAAACATTAAAATGAATCAATTATTTAAATGCTCCCAATATGATTAAAAAGTAAAATAAAATTACTACCTACTTCAAGTAACTCGTTTTAATTTGGGTTTTTTTTTAAGTCAAACTCATTTGGAGTTTTTAAAACTAAATTTGTTTACGGAGATAATAATAATGTATTTTTTTTTCAATTACGTTGATGTCCTATCTAGAAGTAGCTGAAGTTTTTTTTTGTGAATAAATATACCCAAATCAATCATTTTTTAAACTTGTAACTTAAATGAATAATCTAATATAAAAGATTTAAAAAACTTATTTTCATAGCAGACGCACACATATTTGCCATTCGTCCACATCACACAAAGTTACAGTCGCACAAAACTTTCTTTGTTCATTACAAAGTCGATGCAAATGTAAACTTTTCATGCGCCCGCGATCAATTGCGCGGGAGCAAGCGGGCTATATAAGTTTCTGCCCACTAATATCTGTTTTCATTCAACCAGCGGTGTCGTATCAAAAGGCGTTTAGCCCGGCCCAAGGGACTCTTAGACGCTTCGCCTAGTGATTCAAAATTAGAACTGATTATTTTTAAAATTTATATTCTGTGATCGTGGCTTTACTTAATTTTTTTTTATTTATAAAAAAGTGTTTTTTACGGATTTCGGCGGGAGTTTTGACAGGTATTTATTTTTTATCTTCTGCTTCTTTTTGTGTGTTATTTTGTTGCGGTTTTTGTCGTAATTATTGTGAAAGATTTATCGTGAGTCCGTGTTAAATACGCATGAGTATTTTCTAATGCCGCAGAGATAAGGATTTTAGTTGGATTCAAATTTACATACTTTTCTGGTTACTATTTACCCTGACTTACTAACTATATCAAAACATTACGTAATAAAACTAAAAGAACAGGGATAAAGATCTTAATATTATTTTCAAGCATGAAAAACATCTAAAAAAAATATACTTACTACATCGAATATAACCTAAAAACTTCAACAGATTTAAGTTGTAACATTTACGGTGGTCAAAGGTCAATTGAATCGCGTAAATACGATTCACGTTTTATCCATTGATAAAAAAGAATTTACTCGTTCATAAGATAAGAAACATCAGAATGGGAATTACTCATTAACAAATAGTAATAAAAAATAATTAATCACGACAAAAATCCGGATTTTGACATTATCTAAATTTAAAATCAAGTTTTTTTTTTTATTTCCTTTGATAAGCTTCAGTATTCGTTCATACAGACGAGTTTTTAATGTGCAATAATTTAAATGTAAATTGCATTTTACATCGTTCTTTTTTTTCTTTGAGCCTATAACGACAAGACATTTTTTTAAAATATTTAAACCATCGATAAGATATTCTTATTGATAAAGCGATTAAAAAGTGTAGAAATATAATCTATATTATGCCTAATAAATTGACACTGCAAATTCTATAGATAAGAAATATTAATCACCAGGTTTTTTTATACTTAGGCAATATTATTGGGATATTATGCCAACGATTTACGAATTATTTGAAAAACCCACAATAATTATTTTTATATGCGTATCGGTAAATTCAATCAATGATTATAATTTAAACTATAAAAGAAGAATATTTAAAAAGGAAATCAGTGTTCGGTATTTTAAGAAACGTGATCAGTGTGAAATTATATATTTTTTAAGTATCTTCCTAAAATATATAATAATAATTTTCGACATAAGTTGCCGAATCAAAAAAAAATGATATAATGATCTCATTTTGTCCATTTTTTTAAGACGGCAACGTTTTTAAAATCTGTTTAAAATAGTTTGAAGTTATTATTATAATTTATCCTAATGAATTAAAAACGCATTTTAAATGTAGTTTAAAATAATAAGATCGTTTTTTTGCTAAGGTATTTAATTTACAATTTGGATTGGTCATATACTTTATCTTTCTGATAAAGCCCTGTTTTCTATTTATAAGTATTGTAAAAAATCTGATAGACAGCGAAGGCTAATTAGCAGAGTACCGTTTTTAAGCCCTGGTTAATAATTTAATGAAAGTGTTAAATGGGATATTTCACTTTCCCATTTCTTGTTTTCATTATTTTAGTTATAATTTTGAAACTTGTTTTTTTTTCTATTTAATTTAAAAGTGCTATAAAATTAATAACTCAGTTCATAATATTAAGTCAAACAATAATTAAAATGCGAAATAAGAAGATCACTAAAATGTAGCACACTATTGTTACACAATAATCAAAATTGATACCACGAATTGTCCAAAAAACCCGATATCACATAACTGTGCCTTTAAAATAGCCACAGATAATATCAGTAATTCTGGAAGGAAGATCCATGGAACATAGGAAAATAGACGGAAGTGCCACACACTGCCATAGTACTGAGGGAATAGATACTACATCGTAGTAGAACAGACAAATAGAGAATTAATAATTTAAATTTACTGGAATGGCATTTTAGGCTGTCAAGTTAAGTGACTTTGACTTGTAATTTTTTAATATATTTGACGTTTCGTGTCAGCTTTAGGGGTCAAAATGAGATTTGTCTCCAGGCTTTGGAACTTATTTCCAATCTGATTTTGGGAATAAAAAGAAAAATGCACCCAGGAGTCGTTTAAAAGGTGACGACCAAATTTAGACTTTCGTTCTATTTGAAGCCGATCTATCGAAAATGTTGATCGTCATCGCTTAATAGTGACACGTCTAGTCTAATTACCTCCTTCTTTTCCTCTTCTACTCCGTGACAAGATAGATGACACACCAATGATTCATCTTATATCTACGAGTATTGTATAATTGTCAAACAATTAAAATTCTACGCACAATACAGATTAAATTTATCACTTATACGTGTCTGGGCGCCCATTCTTATATATCTATTCATTTAATATATATTTTAAACTAATTTATGACATAACCTAATTGATGAATAAATAACTAAATACGTCAGTTAGGATGATAATACTAAAAAGTTTTTTTCGATTAATGTTTGTTACTCTTTCACACAAAAACCACTGAACGGATTTAGAAGAAACTAGGTACACGAATAGTCTATAACCTGGATTGACACATAGAATAGTTTTTATCCTAATTTTATGTTCACATGGGATAAATTTTGATATGAAGCGGGTGGGCCTGCGGGCAACAGCTAGTTTAATTTATAATTTGTGATCGTCGGAAAGCACGTTTAGGTACGACTTGTAATTTTTTTAATTTTGCACACATTTATTTGACGCAGTAAGGAGTAACTAATCAATGTTGAAAGATTAATCAGTAGAGGGAATCGTAATCGTAGTTTAAGGTTTGATTCCAATGCAGGCAAGTACCAATTGGTATTCCAAGCCCACCACTGAAAATCGGAAAAATATCGTGAGGTAAACTAGATTGAAAATATTGAAATCTAGAATAGTTTACGCAATTAGCTAACGTGGTGATCAATGCTCAAACCTTTCCTACATGTCAAGAGGCCTATGCCCAGCAGTGGGACGTACACGTATAGACTGGTTTTAAATCTAACTACGTAATAACGTATTACAGTTAAAATTACCCGATCAGTTAACCAAAAAGTTATCACAGTTAAAGATCGGCAGTTATCTTGAACTATTCCAATCTTTACTTCCTGTTGCGCGCGCGCAGATTGCGATAAAGATGCGGTCAACGCGCCGTAAGGTAAATATGGCAATTGTCATCCGGTGTTCGCATTTTATTTAAAAAGATAATATTTGTTTATGTTACAGAAAATATATTTTTTTTCCGGCGCGAACGAACGCCCATAATTAATGTTTTAATATGGTACATATAAAAAACATTTTTGTACATAATTTCAAATATTTGTGATCATTTAAAGCAGATTTGGTTAAAAAATCTTCTGTCACTCGGTAAAATAAATTATAGTTATCTAATTTATACTCACATCATAATTACTGCATTTACAAATACCCTCAGAAAGTCTTTTTAGATCCAGTAAAGCCCACACCATGGGCAAAAAACTTTAATAATGTTCCTACACATACACACGCAATCAAAAATAAAAAGATATAGAACCAACGGCACTTCAACTGCTTAGCAACAAGCAGTCTCATAAATTATATATCATCAATTGACCCGGCGGCTCCGCGGTCAAATGGTTGGCATTCGCAAGGGTAGCGGATTTTATTCCCGCTCGGTTCAAATGTTAACTGTCATGCAATAGCTGTTAAGTGATTCTTTGCCACACACTGCGTTTTCCTTGTATTTCGTTTTATATTTGTTGTGTAGTTACAATCATCTTAATTGGTAGAAAGGTTGAATATTAAAACCGAATTTATGAAAGCGATATTATTAATTTTGACAGTTATAAGTCTATTTTTTCATACTCAATAATTGAATGCGTTCCATAAGTACATGTGGGTCTTAAAAATACTAATACAGAAGCATTATAGACCCTGTCGGGCTCAGCAATATTTTGGGAGAGAGGAAGCAATAATAGATTTATATTTAATAGAACACATATTTAAAATTTTATAACTATCTATAGGAGTCTTAAAGTACGGCTGATTTGTCAAAATCAATAAATAACTATGTGATCGACTTCAAAAACATTCCTAAAACGTCATTTAAACATTTTTCGGCTTAACAAATTGTGTTTCAATTCTGCGACCGCAATTTTCCCATTATGGTCATATTTCAGTCTCACCAGATTCAATTTAACACCCATATTTCACATAGCAACTGGATATCCGACCTTCACAACTTACTCTACAAAGTTTTTAAAGGTTAAAGAAGCAGAACGGGTCCGGGAAATTGATAACCGGACAAAACTTATACCCAGGGATCTCCCTAAGTAAACATTCCAAGAGAAATTGTAGTTTCAACACCATATATTATTTGGCCAATCGTTCAATTTCCGCGCGAAAAATATTTGGATTATTTATGTGCTCTTGTTCCGGGTATGAGCATTTATACTCATGATATATGCTTTGAAAGTAATAGGAGAAAAGAAACACCAAAAGTATATATAAATAAAAGGACCTACATATATTTTGAGGGATAAAACTTGACAATTGATGAACAAAATTAAAATATTGAGCTTTTTGCGTGTTGTCTTAGCTAAGATTAGAGATTCGTCTAATCATTTACCTCATGTTTGGCTTCCCCCTCGTGTCAAAAACCTACAAATCTTGTTCACCTGCAGATTTTGAAAACTAGGTTTAGCAAACTATAACTGTATCTGAGCTTTAAACTTTAAATAATTCAAGATGGGTCATCGACGTTGACGATGGTTGAATATGGGGCAAAAGATACTGCTAGATCCCTACTAATCCCTACTAATATTATAAACGCGAAAGTAACTCTGTCTGCCTGTCTGTTAAGCTTTCACGGCTAAACCACTGAACCGATTTTAATGAAATTTGGTACAGATATAGAGTTGACCTTGAGAAAGAACATAGGATAGTTTTTATCCCGGACTTTTGAAGGGTTCTTTTGGAATCGCGATATAACCGACATCAACGCGGGCGAAGCCGCGGGCGAAAAGCTAGTATGTTATAGTTCCAATAACATGGACTTTTAACGTCCCACACAAAATAAGGGTGTTATACGTTTGACATGTTTGTCATTATAGCTCCCGAACGGATTGAGCGATTTCAATTTAGTTTGTTTCTTATTAAAGGTGAATTATGTGCGAATGTCCTAAGGCACATTTGATAGAAATAGGTTGAGCCCGTTAAAAGTTGTGGGGGTGAAAGTTGTTACCGTCGGGGTTTATTTTTTATTTTATCTCCAATCAATCATCTTAAATGTAAATTTTATATGAACGTACAAATTCGTACAAATAATAATATTTTGAATTTACAGAGTTAAAAAGAAATTAATTATCAGATGTGGATTAAATTACTAATGATTTACAGAACACATACATCTTGTTTAAATCAAATATCAATATATCTGATATGTTTTAGGTGCATTTAATAACATACGTAGGGGATATGCATGTGCACGCCCACGTTCAATTCTCATCGTTATTTTCCAATTCTTTATAGGTTACACGTGTATTTGTCTATAAAAACTAGGAACAGCTATAGATTTTAGTTAAGTACAGGAAATTTTATTAAAAAATTGTAAAATGAGCAATAAACTAAATCGGAACTATATATTATGATTATTAGATAATAATATATTATTTAAAAATAAAAGTTTTTTTTATTATATTAAAAGAAAGAATATATCTTAAATTATCCTTTTGCCAACACACCTTATTAGTACAAGAAGCGTCTAAAAAACTTCGGCAACAAATTAAATTCCAAAAATTCAACACTTTTTAAACGGCAATAAAACATTATCTTGAACTGGCATCAACGGTTCGCTTCACCCTAATTTAGGGCTTAAAAGCGGTTGCCAACCGGAAGATCGTAAAATCTTTTAAAAGGACAATCTTTATAACCCTCTTGAAGGGTTTTAGTGTGAATCATGATGCATCTGTGAGCCCTTTTCACACTGGATGATGTAATATTTGTTCGAATTTACCAAGAAAGTGCTGAACCTTTCGTGGTATTGTTTAGAATTATAGATAAACGATTTTTTTGTATAACAAGGGCCCTAAACGTATATCGATTCTGGAGTTAATGACATTGGTCGGGATTTTTTGTTCGAAATTCTTGAGAAAGTCCCGTTTTGGGTTTACCATTTCTAAAATTTTGAATCCAAGACGAGACAGCTATTTTTTTTAACATAGTCTTTTCGTCATCTATATCGCGGGCGGCCAAAGACATATTTTTTGGACCCGGATTACAAGCCCTCCCTGGACGGTATCTAGATGCTTTCTAAACTAGAACAAATGGATATCAAACCGGGTATAATAAGATATAAAAAACGATATTATAAACGCCTCGGAACAGTTGCTTCTTAGACGTGATAATACTTATAATTATAGGTTAAGTAACCGTGCACCAAGAGTCATTATTGTAACGTTTTAAAAGGCGACCGATATGAAATAAAAATTTTAGATTTTTTATTTTTCAAAACTTATTAAAACATTTTCCGACATATTTTTTATGAAACATAAACGGCAAAAGATTCCTTAGCGGACAAACTGTTTCGCCCTCTCACTTCTTCAGCTGCAGCCTGCAGTTCTTTTGAAAAATGATACTATTCCCATTGTAAACCGTTCTGATACTCATATTCTAAACATAGCCATCTAAGATATATAAATATTTATAGTTCAAGGTTTGACTCCCCCTAATTAATTCGCATCTTCCGTGTTTATTAAGCAAATGATTCATAATTCTTATTTATATAGCTACGTAGGTTGTGGCTGAAATACAGCTGTTATTATTGTATTGCTAAATGGAGGAAATTTTGTATTAGAAAATCATAACATTATTGATATAGAATAAATATTTGTTTAGGAAAAGATGAAATACGAAATATTATTAACAATATATTAATAAATGTAAGTGGTAGTTGAGAAATTAAAAATAAGGTATTTTACTCAATTAAGGTGGAAAAATCTTCAGATGATAAATTTCTTCATTTTAGTGTTAAGCTAAAATAACTTCTATGTTCTCAAGAATAACGTGTATTTTCCTTTGTTACAGATAACTCCATACTAAGAATCTCTACAGTATTATAGTAATTTATTTTAACAAAATGTATCTGGTAATACTGTTTGCGGCGACTGCTCTGCTGGGCTCCAGCCGGTCAGCGAATGTCAACAAACACATGAAGCTATTGACAGAACTAGATAACAGTATTGATAATAATGGTAAGTGATTTTTCTGATGTTTGATGTTGGCAGCGCCATCTCGTGTCGAGTAGAAAGAATAAGTAACTGTATATCGTAATAACGTAATTCTTTTTTTTTTTTCTTCATGCTTCATGTTTTAACACCTATTTTTCCAGAAGTTAACAAAAATGTATATTAATTAAATAATTTCGCAACTTGAAAACTTGTTCCTTAAAATTGAACGTGTTACGTCTTCAACTTTAAAGTGCTACAGAATATTGAAAATCATCAAAGTATATTTAAATACGATTTTTTGTTTCCAATATAAAATCTTTTCAATATTTTTCTTGTTGAATTACAGTGGCACCAACAAAACGTCAATCATTAGCTCGTCGGTTTCTTACGATAACGCAGCGCCCCAACGCGACGTACGCGCACTCTAGCGGCGAAGTGCTAGAACTAACGTGCGACGCGGTCGGTGCGCCCGCGCCCTCTATACATTGGTTCCGAACGATGCGGCCGGTTTTATGAGGTAATTTGCTTTCAAGTTTTTATGTGTAAATCTTATTTTGATATACATAGTTGTAATGGGCACGTTGCTTTTTTATGGTAATTTCCAAGCATCCAATTGTAGAATCCTTTATGTTCAGTTGTGAAACCTCAAGTTATAAAAATCAACAATATCTTTACAACTTTAAATTCTATCTGAACTCATTTCATGACAAGTATCTCAATTCAGTTCATTAGTTCAGTACACAGCTAGATCTTGTTGTATTTTAGTTGTTCTACTTGACAACAGATGGCAGCACAACACTAATCTACAAAACTTCCGTTTTAGTATGACGTCGAATCGAATGAGTTGATAGACAGCAATCCTACCTCCCTCGCGAGGACCATATCCACCCTCCTCGTGACGAAGACTTCAGGACATGATGTGATTTATACTTGTGTGATTAACGCGGGAGAGAAGACAGCGAGGGCTACCACTGTCGTGTATGGCAAAGGTACGTTCATTAAGCAGTAGTTTTATGATAAGTATATACTTGGTAAGATTTTTGAAGAGACACGATATATTGTCAATGCGCCTAGAGTCATTATTGTAACGTTTTGAAAGTAAAAATAAACTTTTGATTATTTGATTTAGAATTATAGTGGGGCATATTTTTGTGTAAGATACTTCTGTATGTTCTTTATTTATGTATTTGCACAAGTCTGCTGTTACCTGAATTTCAATGAGAATTTTGTATTCTACAGTTTTGTAAAGTCTAGCGTCTTTTTGTGAGCACTTTTGTG